>NW_022631467.1:0-76755 GCF_010015895.1 Lontra canadensis
CAGGCACGTGTGTGAGAGATTGGCGGGGGGAGCGCTGAGCAAGGAACTTTGCAACTGGGGGGCATGGGGGATGGGGTAACGGGTTGGTGGGTGCGCCCAAGCAGAGAGGGTGCAGGAACTTCTTTTGGCTACTGGTGTGCCCGTGTGGTAGTGTGGCGGGAGGGGGGAACTGAGGATGTGAGCTTGATGGTGGGGAGGGAGCTGAGGGGCAGCGGGAGGGGGGAAGGGGGCGTAGGGAAGGAGTGCAGCAAGGCTGGGGGGGGGGGGCGGTGACCGGTTGGATGCAGCGGAGGGAGAGGGCGGCAGCACCGGCGATGGGGGGCGCTCGAGCTGGCGGGTGGGGGGGACCCGCCTGCAGACCCCGAGGCCCCCGCTCCCTCGCGCCGGCTTCAGTGCCCGCATCCGTCCAATGGGACCGGGGCCGGGAGGGCGAGCCCGCAGCTGCGCGGCGGTGTGGGCACCCCGCGGCTTGGGGCGTGCATCCGCGGGGCCGCCGAACCGTCGGGGCGTCCGAGGGCCCCCAAGCCGAGCTTAGCGACGGCGGCCCGGGAGGGGCGCGGCGCGGGAGGGGAGATGGGGACCCCGCGAGGGAAGGGGATCGGTGCGCACTCACCGCGGGGCGCTCCTCACGTCCAGCCGCCTGTCGCTCAGTCCGCCCGGCCGTCGCGCGTCGACAGTCGCGAGCCCCGAGCCCCGGCTGTGCGCGGCGCGGCGCGGGGCGGGGCGAAGGCGCAGAGGGGCGGCCCTTAGCCCGCCCCCGGCCCCCTCTCCTAACTCCGCCTCCGGGGCGGGGTCTCGCCGCAGGCGGGGGAGGGGGCCTAGCCCGCGCCGCTAGCCGCAAGCCGAGCTGCGCGAACCGACGCCCAGAGACCAACGCCAGGCGCGTCCGCAGCGGAGCCCCCAGCACCTCACCCGTCCAGCACCCCTTGTGCCCCGCCCAGCCTAAACTCAGTTCCAGATCCCGCGCTGCTGCCTTCAGCCTCAGGGCCTCTGGGCCTGCCACCTCGGCCAGCCCGGGGCCTCAGTGTCCCCACCTGAAAGTTGGGCTCGACAACCCTGGGCACGGCCCGAGGGGTCTGCATGGCCCGAGGGGTCTGCCAAGGGACAGGCGGTGTGACAGGATCAGAGGGCAGACTTCTCCATCCCCCTTGCTTTCTACCCTGGGGGCTCCCACACCCCACCTGACCTCCTAGCGCCCCACAGGGCTACTAACTGGTCCTTGGGTAGACTGATCCCAGCCCCCAGCTTTGGGGCAATCTAAGCTTGTCCTTTTCCTCAGCGCATACAGCTAGTTACCTGTGACCCCTGTATGACCTCACCCAAAACCCTTGAACTCTGTGACTCCAGCCTCTTCGTGTCTTCAATGGATTAACCCCAATGGGTAATGGGAAGCCAAGGAGAATCCGGTGTCCTACCCACAGCACAAGCCCCAAGACGTAGTGAACACTCTGCCAAATGTAAACTAAACTCTTAATTACTGAGACTGTCATCCCCACAGCTGAGGCAGAATGAGGGTATCCAACTTAGAGTCTATGACTGCTAAAAGACCCTTCTCAGAGCAGGCAGCTGGCAAGGGGCTACCTCCCAGGTCCTGGCCAGGGCTCAAAAGCCCATCCCCGAAACACACAAGCAAATTCTGGTACTGCCAGCCCACTGCAAATCTCTAGCTCTGGAGCAGCCCAGGGAAAGGAGGAATGGCCCTAAATCCCCAGGCCCTGCAGGCCTGGGCCTTAGCACAGGGACCCCGAGCCCCCAGTCCCCTCCCCACCATTATCTTAGCATCCCAAAGGCCAGTCAGCCTGTGAGAAAGTCACAGTCCGGGAATTCTGTCCTCCCATCTCTCTCTTTATCTCTCTCTTTCTCTGCCATCTTCTGTCTCTCTGTTTCTCTTTTTATTGTGGTAAAAGTTACAATAGCATAAAATTCACCATTTCAACCATTTTAAAGTGTCCAATTCAGCAGCATTTAGAATATTCACAACTTTCTCTCTTGTCCTCTCTTGGCCATACCACCTTTGTCTGTCTGTCTGTCTCTCTGTCTCTCTCAGTCTCTCTCTGTTGGAATCCACCTCTATCTGCATCTCTTGCTGTCTCATTTAGGTGGGCTGGTCTCTCTCAGGGTGTCTCTCACTCTTTCCCCACTTTGTCTCTCCCTTTCTGTGTCTCTGTGTCTGTTTTGAGGCCCATCTGTCTCTCTGTCTTATTCTATCTTCATCGGGCTCTGCATTTCCCTATGATTCTATCCCTTGGTCTCTGTGTGTTTCTCAGTCCTAGGGCCGCATCTCTAGGACCAAAGCCTAGACCAGGACCTCCAGGACCATCTTCCACCGCTGCCCAGAGACATGGAGCTTAACACTTGCCATCTCACATCTGGGCAGCAGCCATGGGCCGAGGCCTTCTCCCACCCCCACCCAGAGGCCTCGCCATAGCCTAGGACAAGGATAAGGCTGCCAAGAGCAAAGGCAGAGAGAAGGGAAGCCACTTGCTCAAGGTCACACAGCTGGAAGGAGGTAAAGCCAGGCACTGTCCAAGGGCTAAGACAGGACTGACCACAGAAGAGCCAGGAGTGGATGGAGGGCCAAAGCCTGAACTGAGAACCTAGGTGCAGCCCTACCCCAGCTTTCTGTCTAACCCTGGGCTACCTGGCCCCTATTCCCCCACTGGAGCTTGTTTTTCTTCAAGGGCCTTTGCACACCCCCTAATCTTCATGACTGGCTCATCCTTGCATTGAGATATGGCTGAAATGTCACTACCCCAGAGATGTCCTCCCTAAGACCCCAGCGCGGGTCGCCATTGCCCCTCCTTCCCTGTCTACCCTCTCTACTCTTGAGAGTCCTTGTCACTAGCTGACCTCTTTTCTTCATTTATAAATGACTGCAGGTAGTAGAGCCTGTACTTAGGACTCCCACCACTCCCCAGCTATGTGACTTTGAGCAAGTTACTTCACCTCTCTGGGCCTTGAATTCTTCAACTGTAAAATGATCATAATGATACCACGGAAGATTAAGTAAATCAAAAGTACTTTGAACAGGGCTTAGCGGGAGAGAGTACTCAGTAAATGTCTGATGAATGAATGAGTGACGGATGGAATCTTTCCTTCTGTTAGCAAGGGAAGAGCCCTGGGGCTTAGAAGGCACTGAGCCTTGCCTCCCTTGTGCCTAGGTAACCCACTGTCCCCTGATGAGGCTCTCCCCACCCCCACCCCCACCCCCTGCAAGTCCCAAGCCAGGAGGAGAGGCAGTGAGCCAAGGTTTTGCCTCACCTTTGCAGCCTGGGGGAACCCAAGGCTTGGCCAACTTTCACAAGATAAAGTGGAGACACTTCAGTTGTTCCCTGTTATCTGAGCTGCAGATGTGGCCAAGGCAGCTGACTCCTCGGAGTCCTGCCAGGGCTGTTATCACAGACAGAGCGCACATCACCCACCAGGAATTTGGGGCCCGGGGCCTGGCCGAGACACGGTTGGAGGAAGTTCTGGGCTGATAAGGTACAAACAGTGTTCAGAGTGGGCAGCGGAGTTATTAACATCAGTGACAATCTCAGCAGCACCCCCAGGCACCAAGGCGCCAGGGCTGGCGGCTCAGAACACACCTGCACCGCCGGCTGGGGAGGAAGAGACTTACTGGGCTTCTCAAGTCTGCATCCTCCCTCGGTGGCCTCCAGAAGGACCCCACATCTCTCCCGGCATCTGAGAATAACAATAATAACAACACTCCCATACGACAATGGAGTAGGGTCTAGGAGCAGTGCCCTGGAGCCAAATGGCCTCGATTTTTTTTTTTTTTTAAGATTTTATTTATTTGAGAGAGAGCACACGCAAGAGCAGGGAGAGGGAAAAGCAGGTACTCTGCTGAGCAGGGAGCCCGAGGTGGGGCTCCATCCCAGGACCCCAAGATCATGACCTGAGCCGAAGGCAGGCACTTAACCAACTGAGCCACCCAGGTGCCCCTGAATGGCCTTGATTTAAAGACACATTCCTCTGGGTGACATTCAGCAAGTGGCTTCAGCTCCCTAGTCTCAGAGGTTTCATCTATAAAACAATTCCTGCCTCATAGGATTGTTTGGAAGTTAAGACGCTTCAAGCGAAGCTTGGCATGTGATAAGCCTTCAATTAAATATTTGTTTTTGTCAATTGCACACAGCCTAAACTAACATGAGCCTGCAACAGTGCCCCCAAATCTTCCCACCCTCTTGGGTGCAAACGGCATGGAGCTGCCCCCATTTCCTGAAGGCTGGGCCCAGGACTTGCCACCAGAACTTTTCCTGCTGCTTCTGATAGCTGATGTGACACGCCTTCCTCTGCACTGGGCCCACTTACTCATCGCGCCTGCCTCCCCTTCGGCACCCCCTGCAATCACAATGACTGGGCAGTGTGAGACAGCTGCCTGTGCCTGGCCACCAAGGAGGTTAAGAAAGTGGGTGCTATGGAAAGAGAGCATTCCACAAATACAGAAAAGATATTCAAAGAGGGTGCAGTGATTTTCAGATAGAGCTCTCCTCACCTGGGGAAGGCTTTCTCTACCTGCCGTCCTGTGGGCCAGTGAAGACCCAGGACTGCAGCGCCCAGACCCAGGCTTTAGAACATAGCAGTCCTCGGGGCACCTGGCTGAAGGAATGGGAGACTCTTGATCTTGGCGTCATGAGTTTGAGTCCCACGTTGGGTATAGAGATGACTTTTAAACACAGAAAAATAAAAACCAAGGCAGTCCTTGACTTTTTTTGAAATACCAGTGTCTATGTTCTACTCCAGAACGATTAAAACTGAGTCTCCACAGGGTGCGGTGGGGACATCGGTTATTTTTCATCCCCAGTCGATTGGAAGTTACTGCCAAGGACTTCCCTCTGGCTCTCTCCTTCCAGCTGTGCCCTTCTGGAGAGGACCAAAGGGAGATCAAGGAGATGTGCCCACCTGGAGCCCATCAGGGTTCACACCAGTCCCTGGGATTCCCCACTCGAGTGGCCCGGAACCCCAGTGTTTGTGCTGGCTTCTTCCACTCATCCCTCCCCCTAGGAGAGGGCCACATCATCAGCAGACGCACTCCAGGCCCAAGGGGTGGCCTAGGGCCACTGCTCCAGATGACATGAATGGAGTGTGCCGTCCGTGGGTACGCGATCAGTCCCTGGAACCCAGGTCAGGCCCAGTCTAGTCTGCACGTCACCTGGTTCTCCAGCCTCATCCCCCACGCACGTCCCTGTCTTTACTCTTCAACTCAGCAAAAAGCTGATTCTACGCCAGGAAACTCCCCACCTCCCCGCCTTTTCATCCACCATGAAGACTGCTCTATCTGGGGCACAAGGCACCAGTCACACCCCACCCTTCACGTGAGAAACAAACCCGCAGACGTTTTACGCAGACCCAGCCTCCACGGCAGCCAGGTAGGAGGTGTGAGGCCGTTGAATGGGAGAAGAGGTGATGTGACCTCCCGCTTCCCTTTCCTCTTCCTGCCGGCTGAGTAAGGACCGGGTGGTGGATAGAGACCTGGAAAAGCTGCCTTGCATGAGGGGGGGGCAGGTCACACTTGGGTGGAAGGAGCCCCTGAGCTTCATAGACGGAGCACCGTACCTGGCCTGGATTATCCCATGGAAGAGTCAAATATACTGTTTCAAATGTCTCAGCCATAGTTTTTCAGGATCTCTTGGTTATAGCTGCCTAACCTATACCTAACTAGTAACTAGCGCCCCCCTTCAACAGCTGGCTCGAACACTCAGCGAGCCAGTCATGGACATGTTGAGTGCACACCAGCCTTCCCCAGGAGCTCGTGGTCCAGAGGGCCCCTACCCCATTCCTCACCCCTCACCCCCGCCATGAACACTTGGGCCATCTGCCGCTGTCTCAGCAACTTGTACCAGCTACCAGCTACCAGCCTCCTGAACCTCGTGCCCACAAGCCTCTTCTCTCCATTCTGAGTCCATGTGGTTTTTTCAGATGGAGCTGATCCCCCCCTTTCTGGCTGGTGGGGGGGGGCGGGCGGTGGTCACCTGGCCCAGGTGTGCCCCACTAAAATAATCTATTCAGGGAAGGAACTGAAGGGAGGAACCTCTTTCCTTCTTTTTTTTCTTTGTAAAGATTTTCTTTATTTATTTGAGAGAGAGAGGGAACCCAGAAGCAGGGGGAGTGGGAGAGGGAGAAGGGAGCCCAATGTGGGCCTTGATCTCAGAACCCCAGAATCATGACCTGAGCCGAAGGCAGACACTTAACCATCTGAGCCACCCAGGCGCCCCAACAGCCCCTTTCTTTAAGGCAGCATATCTGTCTCAGGGCCTGGGACAGAGGCTCTCTTCTGGAGCATGGCTCGGCAGTGGGTATGAGCCTGTGGTATGGAAGCCACCTCTTAGGAAAACCCACTGAGAGGGAAACCAGCTCAGAGGAAAGCAGGTAGAGAGGAGAGAGAGAGAGACAGCTTTCTGACAACATTTAAGCACCTGATTATAGCTTGACCTGGCAACCCCCCTCTGGAGTTTTCAGTTACAAAGGCCAATACCTTCCCTTGGGGGCTTCAACCAATTTAAACTGGGGTTCTATTACTTGCACCCAAGACTCTTGGCCAGCGGAATTCGTCTCATCAAGGCAATGTTACCTACCCAGTCTGGTGTCTGCACTTCCGAGGTTTGCTTCAGATACTGGGGTTAGTTAGCCGTTGGGGATCAGATTTTATGATGTCCAGACTCTCTCCAAAGGCGCTTTGTCTTAAATAAAGGGGACAATGATTGGAATGAAAAATAAAGTCAGATCTGTTCACCATCCACTGTGCACCAAGCATTTGAATAGACACCTTCTATTGATTCATTCATTCATTTAATCCTTGAAACAATCCTAGAGATGCTGGATATTATTACCCTCATTTTACAAAGAAGAGGGCTCAGCGGCATAGCCAGGGCCTCTGCCCAGGGCAGTCTGACTCCAGAGGCTGCCGGCTTCTCCCTGCTCTTGCAAAGGAAGGCGTGGGACACGTTGTAGTGAGGCTGCTGTTCTCCATCCGCGGGTATGGGAGCCGGGACTAGGTGAGATCTTGGCAGAGCGTTTGGAGGGGCTGAATGAAGCACATGGAACGGGGCGTGTGGAGAGAAGAGGTGGGAAAACCATTACAAGTTTTCTTCCACTCTGGGACTTCTCTGCATTTTCCCAAGCTGTCTGCTGAGTGCAGGAAAGCTGCCCAGCCTGACGCTTCTCATCTGGGAATGGTCAACCCTTACCTCCCAAGGCCCAGCTCACTCTGCTCATTAGTGACTCACCCCCGCCCAGCTCCCTGCCTGGTGTGATGAAATTTCTGGCACTTCTGAAAAGTTCTGGTCACCCTAGACAAGACTTGGCTCGGCCTTGCCATTCGAGCCAGCTCTCCCTGCAAGGGGCAAAGGCAAGGGGGCAAGGGGCGCTGAACTCAGAGGCTGGGATCACCCCAGTGGGCTGGAAAACCAGGCCGAGGGGTCTCAGAGCCCCTTTCCTGGTGGAGCAGCCCAGAGAGGGAGGGATTTGCCTGAGGCCACACAATGAAGCCCTACAGGGCTGAAAGGGGCCCCCAGGACATAAAAAGCAGCCCAGGGACAGGAGGCCTGGTCTCAGCATGGCTCCCACCCTCTCTGAGCCTCAGTTTTTCTATTTGTGAAATGGGAGAGGCTGACTCTGATCTTAATACACAAGCTGGGGAAAACAGACAATAGAACCTTTAATACTAGCAAATCTACCTTCACAAGAGAACCTCTTCCAACCAGTTTTGTTCTAGACCTATGTATATATATATGTGTGTGTGAATGGATGTATACGTGGAAGTATGTATACAAATCAAATTACACGACCAAATTATAATGAACACTGTTTTCTGCTCCATTTTATTTTTTTTAAGATTTCATTTATTTATTTGACAGACAGAGATCACAAGTAGGCAGAGAAGCAGGCAGAGAGAGAGGGGGGGAAGCAGGATCCCTGCTGAGCAGAGAGCCCGATGCGGGGCTCGATCCCAGGACCCCGGGACCATGACCTGAGCCGAAGGCAGAGACTTTAACCCCACTGAGCCACCCAGGCGCCCCTGCTGCTCCATTTTAATGTGATATATTGTCACCATTTTTCTATATCGATAACGGACCCACGGGATCACTGTCAACAGAATATTCCACGGTCTACCATCACCATGGTTTACTGAGCCCTCGCTGATCATTCCTAGTTTCCTTTATTATAAAGACCGGTTTGAAAGACATCCCTGAATCTATATATGCAGACGTTTGTCCACCTCCAAGAAGTTTCCAGGGCAAAGGGCATGTATGTTTTCAAGTGCTTTTGATACACCACTATCCAAGGACACTCCCAGAGACATGTACAAGTCTTCTCCCACCAGTCCTGTGTCCGAAGCCTTGTTCTTCATGTGCTCACCACCCCCGGCTGGCCTCAGTTCTGGAGATGTTCAGTCAGCCTGTTAGGGGAAGAAGGCATTCTGTTATTTGACGTTGACCGCCTTTTTAAATGGTTACTAGCCCCTTGGGTTTCTTCTGAGAACTCCCGCAGATACTCTTCATTTTCCCTCTCGAAGTGTTTCTCTTAAGCTCAACAATTTTTTTAAAGATTTTACTTATTTATTTATTTATTTATTTTGGGGGGAAGCGGGGGAGGCGCGGGAGGGTAAGGGAAGAAGGGAAAGAATCTCAAACAGACTCACACTGAGCACCAGCCATGGCCGGGCTCTGTCTCAGGACCCCGGAGACCATGACATGAGCTGAAACCAAGAGTGGGATGTGCTTAACAGACGGAGCCCCCCGGGCGCCCCTTTCGCTCAACAGTTTTTAATAATTCTTCAGCCAGAGGGCATGTTGGCCCTTTGTCTTCCAAGTACGTGAGGCAGACAACTCCGTTCTAACTTCAGTGATGTGTTTTCTTACATATGGTACTTGTGAGATTGGGTGTAGAAAAACCCACCAGCGTTTCTTTGTGCTCAGAAAGGCTTTCGCCCCTTCTACAGTAGACCCTCACGGCTCCTTCTTCATTCACTCATCCTTCCATCTTGTGTTCGTTGCTGCCATCGCATCTAACCCCGAGGCCCCCAGCCACCCAATCCCACAGAGCTGGTGGCTTGCTGCTCCAGCGCACGGCTGGGCTGTGGGGCAGAAATCTCCAGTAATTCCTGGAAGCCTCCCTTTCTAGGAACGGGCGGAGGGAAAACATCTCTGCTTCAATAACAAATCTTGGCCTCTGAGACTCCAAATAATCTCTGGATACCTGACAGGGCTTGCCCGAGCAGTCCTTGGGTATCGAAATCTTAGAATAACCATGATTATGGCTGCCAAGAAGATTCACCACTCAGATCTCCTGCTTCGGCAGTACAGGTGGCTGCCTATCCCTCTACATTTACTTTTGCATTTTTGCTGAGGCCACAGTGAGCTGTCCCCCATAGTGGCTATGAAAGCATTATCATTGCAGCAAGACTCCGGCTTCCTTCCACCAGCAGAAGGCTGGCTGAGGGTTCCCCCTCGTCCTGCCTGGAGCTCTCAGGAGCTGCTCGTACTCTGATGTTCTTAGTCCCTAGCATCCTTACTTCCCCATTTCTGGTAGCAAGTGTCTGTGCTGCATTGGCCTGAGTTTCTCCTGCCTTCTCCTGCTCTCTCCCCCAGAAATGTCCTTGCACATCTATCCTGTCTTGGCAAAATTAGTTTGGACTCCTTGGCAGACCAAAACTCATGCAATGAAAAAGATAGTAACTAAAGTCGTTGCCACTGTGTTACATGTTTATGAAGCTTAGCTACGCCCATCTCTCTCGCATCCCTCTCCGTCATGCAGGAGGTTAAATGCTGTGCCCACTTTACAGGTGAGAAGACTGAGGCTCAGAGACAGCTGAGCTTTGGTCCAAATCCAGGCTCTGTCCTTCCCACCAGGAAGCTGGGGAGAGCCCCGTGGCCCCAGGAGTACCAAGACCTTCAGACTGGGCATCCCAGTCCATAGCATTTCCCCTGAAACCACAGCCCAGCAGGCTCTGTGTTCCCTCCTCCAACTCTGAAACCCGTGGGCCCCTCTAGGCCATAGGAATGTCAGGTCGACAGGGCCAGAACCCCCTTCCCTGGATGGGAGGAGCCCAGGTCCACCCACCCCAGCTGAATCCAGAGGAAGGAGCCAGGAACTCAGCTATGGGATGGGAGGCAGTGTATGTGTCCTCAGGAAACTTTAGGTATTGACAGAAAAGTCTTCCGCACAATGAGAGGGGACTCCCTTCTTCGGTTCTGGTCGTGCTCCCTGGCACTCCAGACTGGCCTGCTCCTCCTCAGTCAGCGCCCGTCCACTCCCCGCAAAAGCTGCTATTTTCCATGCAGAGTCTCCCCAGCTCCTCTGCTACCCTGTGCCCAACACAGCCTGTCCCTCTCCCAGGGCTGAGCCCAGGGCTGAGTACCAGACCTAGCGCTGGTCTGCACCACCCAGAGAAATGGTTCACCTTCCACATTCCAACCTTTAGACTTCAGGTAATGTGACCCGATGTAGAAGTATTTATTTGGGGTGATTTATTAAATTGCCAACACACACTGACTCCCGGTCTCTCCACTTCCCAGCTGATCATGCAGATCTCCTTGGCTTTGTGCTAACCCACTGGGGCTCAGGAACCTTCAAGCAGACCAGCCCATCTGTCCTGGGCATCTACACTGAGCTGCCCTCTGGTCTCTTTCCAGCCCATGCAGATCTCCCTAGAATCTGCCAGGCCTCTTCTTTCTTCCATTCTCCTCACTGAGGCCCAGATAAGGCAGCAGGAGGGTGGGGGACCCACACTCTCTGTAACACACCAGCCAGCTGGCTCCAGCCCCAGGAAGCAGAAAAGGTCCCTGGTGAGGTGTGTCTTAATTCTGCATCTCCATCTGTACAACCCTGGCCTCCTGACATGCTCGGGATAAGCGCCCAGTCTTGGCTCCACACCCCTGATCTCTGCTCATCCTGTCCTCCCCCCATTAGAATCTGTTCTCAGTGTTTGTCCATCCATCTGTCCCCCCAGGCAGGGATAGCGTGGTTACAAACACATATTCTGGAGCCATGCAACCTGGGTTCGAATCCCAGCTCTGTCACTTACTAGCTGTGTGACCTGGGGATGTTCCCTCTCAATGACTTGGTGCTATAAATAAACTAGCTATAAAATAACCTCCAACCGCCACATGCTGTCAGGAGGACTAAGTGAGCCAATATATGGCAAGTGCTTAGGAAGTGGCTTACACATGGCAAGTGCTCAATGAGTATTGGCTAATATTACTCACTCAACAAATCTTCCCTGAGCACCCTGAGTACAGACGCCCCCTTGCCCTCGGGGAGCCCACACTCTTGCAGGAGACAGATATAAATTCAACAACCTCACCAACACCCAGCAAGAAGCACTCTGAGGAGGCAGTGCAGGGGAGGCCGTGTGGGCTGGTGGTTAGCCCACAGAGCCTGGGGGTCCCAGGGGGTCCTAGCTGCACAATGCTTGGGGAGGCTTGTACCTCTCTGGGCCTCATTTCCTTCTCTATAAGTGGGGACAACAAGGATGCCTAAATCATCAGGTTTCAAGAGGGTTACATGAGTTCGTAGGTGAGCAGAACTTTGTCAAGGCCAGACCCAGAGTAAGTGCTCCAGAAACGTGCTCCTGGGGGAGTGATGTGCAAGCTGAGGGGCCCTCAGTGGGCTGCTGGAAGAGTTCAGTGTGGCTTCTGAGAGCAAGGGAGTCCCTGGAGGATTTTAAAGGGAGCCCCTGAGGTGGCAGGTGGTAGAGTCCAGGTGGGAGACGAGGGGGTTCAGATGGGTGCGGAGGCCTCAGGAAGTGGTAGGATAGGATAGATACTGAAAGGAAAGACCTCACGCTCACACAGGTGTCTCACCAATGCTCATGGGAATATTTACAGTATGTCTGTTCACATCAGGTTTAAAAACAACCCAGACTCAGTAACAATTTGAGGATGGATAAATTTGGTGAGGCCCTGCAACTGGGGTGGGGCTCAGGAAAGAATGGATGTTGGGAGCCAGGAAAGGGAGGGGCAGGGATGACTCCCCAGCTTCTGGCTCAGGATGTGCAACTGATTAGCTGGAGGGCGTGCTGGTCTGGACTTTCTGGGGCAAATCACAGTATGCTTGAGTCAAACAGGCTTAAGCCAAAAGAGGGAGATAGGGAATTCCATAAAAGAGTAGAGTGATGGACTTCAAGCATAGCTGGATCCAGGTGCTCAAATGTCTCCAGGAACAAGTTTCTCTTCCCTTGTCCCTTAACTCAACTCAACTCTCCTCTTCTCTCCTCTCCTCTCCACTCCTCTCCTCTCCTCTCCCCTTTTTTCTGCCAAAATGCTCTTCTGGTAACCAAACATTCCAGGAGTCCAGCCTACAACCCTTAAAGTCCAAACAACTGAAGTACTAATCCTCTCAATTTAAAGACCTTTCAGATTGGAGAGTTGAAGTCAGGTGCTCAGTTCTGAACCAATCACTGCAGCCAGAGGAATGGGCTGTGCTGATTGGCTCAGCTCAGGTCCTAAGCTCTTCCCTAAAAGCCTGAAGGGGTAGCGTGAACTTCTAAATGGAAACTTAGGCTGTTGCCAGATGCTGGAAAGAAATCTATGAATGGCCCCAATGGGGTGGTTGAATTTGCAGCCTTGGACTTTAAGTTGATTTTGTCTACATTGGATTCAGACACTGTCAGATAATGGCGCATATTTTTAAAACATGTTCTCTGTAAAAGCCCCAACAGTCACAAGGGGACTCCATCAAGCTTGTCAGTGCTTGGCTCTCGGCCAAGGGACCCCCCCCCCCCCGCCCCCGGCAGTCCAACCAGTGAGAGCCCAGAGAGGCCTGGACTTCACACGTCATCGACTCATGCTAGGCTGGGTACCAGATGCCAGCCGCAGCCCCAGTGGAAGCAACATGGGTCTGATAGGAGAGTCGTCGCCTGCGGTTGGTGACTAATAATAAAACAAGCAGGGTCCGCCCATTGCAAAAATGCGAAGCCAGCAGGCAGGAATGCCACACGAGCCCAGAGTCGGATTCCGGTTTTGTGAGAAAATACCAGAGCTGGGGACTCTGAGAGACAGAGACTACAGGACCTAGAAATCCTCTCCTGCACCCCGCCCTGGCTGCAAGGTCTCCCCAGTTGATGCATCCCCAAATCGTTACGGAGATCAAGCTGTTTTTGAACTCGCTGTCAGCGGACATCCTGCCGATGATCCCGGTCGCGTGGATGGGAGCTGGCTGACAGCTGCTGTAGCTGACCTTCGTTTCTTTTCAGTGCTGTATAGTATTCCACTGGCTGGCTAACACGAGGGACTGTCTTGTCTGTGACTCTTTGGTTGTTTTCTTTCAAATGACAAAGAGGGCTGCCGTAGCTCTCCTTGTACCAGTCTTCCTGTGACATCTGTTTAAGTCCTCCAGGGCCAGCGGCCAGGAGAGGGAGTGCTGACTCATAGGGTGTGCACATGTTCAAGTTTACCAGCTCATGCCAAACCCTTGTTTCAGAGTGTTTGTACCAGGGCTGCCAGCTGCTGCTGCCTGCCGCACCTCCTCAGAAACATTTGTTGGCGTTTGCCCCTGCAGTAGGTGTGAAATGGTATCTCGGGCAGTTTTAATTTCCGTGTCCCTCGTCACTAACAGGGATGGGCGTCTTGTCCTACGCTTGTTGGCCTTCTGCCTCTCCTCTTTTACAAAAGTTCTGCTTATGGCTTTTGCCCCTGAAAATATTGTTTCTTCTTGGAAATCCCTGATTTCTTCAGTACAGTCTAGCCATGTGACTCTCTGCCTTGAAGCCCTTCTGTGACTCCCGGGGGGGCCTCCAAGTAAAGCTCACGCCCAGCAGCCTGGCCAGCGAGGCCCTACTGTGGTTTGGCTCCCATCTGCGTCTCCGTTCTTGATAGGAGCTGTTTCTTGACACTCTTCTCACGTTCTTCCCTCCCCTCTTCCATTTGCCTGCCTGAACTCTGTCTCTACAAACTTCCAGCTCCTGCTCCTGCTGGGGCACTGTCAGAAAACCCCTCCTTCTCCCCATTGACCCCACATCCTTGCCTGGCTGCTTCTTTCTCAGCCTTCAAGTCTCAGCTAAAACATCACCTCCTCCTGGGAGCCCTCCTGGTTTCTCCCCACCCCCA
Organism: Lontra canadensis; assembly: GCF_010015895.1. Classification (NCBI taxonomy): domain Eukaryota; kingdom Metazoa; phylum Chordata; class Mammalia; order Carnivora; family Mustelidae; genus Lontra; species Lontra canadensis. The sequence continues at coordinate 14,052 of NW_022631467.1, forward strand.
CCCCGACTGTAGGGCCACATTGCCTGCTCACTCTGTCTCAGGGTCAGCACTCCTGTGCTGTAAACTGGACAACAAACTCCCTGAAGAGTGACAGGGAGTGACAGTGACAGTGATTGTTGCAGGCTCCTATTCCTGATAACTGGGAATGTGGCTGCAGTCAGCCAGCTTTCTAAAACTCTAGAAGAGGGAGAAGGAGGGAGGGATGGCAGGGGCAGCATGGGACTTAAAGAGAAGTGGTTGCACAAGCACAGACCCTGGAGGGACACAGGGACCACTAGGATCTGAGGTTAGGGAGGGCAGAGGAGGGGAGCTGGCTTCTAGCTGACAGACTCAGCTTCCTAGAAAAGTCTCTTGTCTTCTCTGTCTCAGTTTTCCCATCTCAAAGAGGGGAGCCCTGGCCTACTTCCTATCAGAGACAGTGCCCCTGGATGGTCAGCCTGTAGGTCAGCCTTGTCTGATCTACAATTTCAGGCCCAGGGAGCTGGCAGACCCCAGACCAGACAAAGGGGCCTTGTTCCCAGGCTCTTTCACGGAAATTCCCCCCCAACAGCTTGGCTCCAGCTGAACAAAACCACATGCCAGCGCGTGGGAGGAGGGGGTGGGCGTGCAGGCAGCATCCCAGCGCCCCTCTCAACTCCAGGCCCTGCCCAGAGTGCCAAATGCCACAGACTCCGAGGAGAGCTCCCTTCCTTCCCACCCCCCCACCCCCTGCTGGCTGCACTCCTCCAAGTCTCCCGTGGGGGGCCAAGGGAGCCAGTGGAAGTGTGTTCCCTTCTCATCTCCTGCAAGGCTCCCGCCAACCCTCCAGGCAGGCATTGCCACTGGGCCTGTTGAACATATGAAGAACTTGGGAGGCTTGGAGGTCACAATCACGAGCCCTCAGCTCTGCCAGGAGACGCAGAGGCTAGACCACACGTGGGCAGCCTGACTCCAGCTGTCCACTGCCCTGAGGCACACCACAGTGTCCTCCCTGTATGCTTGTCAGTCATCTGCCTTTCCTGGTGGGCAGTCTTCAGCAGGGTTGGGGGGGGGTTGTCTTCCAGCAAACCTCACCCTAACCTTCCTATAAGAACACATGGTGCAATATGGCTTCCCCTCAGCAAGTCAGAGAACGGACAGGAGGGAGAGGATATCATCTCCCGGCTGCTGGACAGCTTCAAGGGGAGGAGGAGGCCCCAACCCTACTCACCACTTCCCATCTGGAAATCTGCTAGAACTCTGACTCAAGTTCCCAGCCTGCCACCCGCAAGCTGTGCGATGTGGGGTGAGGGACTCCCCTCTCTGAGACTCCAGTTTTCTCATCATTGAAATGTGGGCAATGGCTGGGGGTGGGGGTGGTCCCCCATGGAGACTATAAAAAAGCCATGAAGTCACAGAAGGAGAACAATGGAAAGACCAAGTGTGGGCAAGGAAGTGTAGCAACTGGAATTTTTGTCTGCCCGCAGGGGTGGGGATGGGGGGTTCACATGGTCCCATCATTTTAGGAAACTATTTGGTGGGATTCGCTAAAGCTGATCACATGCGCGTACTATGATCCAGAAATTCCACTCTTGAGTTTTGCCTCAAGAGGGGGAGAGCATGTGTCCTCCAGAAGTCCGGACGAGACGGTGCCTAGAGCAGCACCCTCCATAACTGCCCCAGCTGGAAACCACTCGGACATCTAGCAGCAGCAGGATGAATATGCGGGTCGCCGTGTGTTCACACAGCTGGATCCCGCCACAGCAGGGCAAACACACGATTTCTGGCCACGAGCAACAACAGGGATAGAGCTCACCACACAGCTCCAAGTGCAAGTCAGGCCCAAAAGATTACACACGGAGGAGTCTGTTTTTTAGGAAGTCCTAAAGTAGGGCAAAATGAATCTTTTGCTGTTAGAAGTTAGGAGCAGGTCCAGGTGCCCTCAAGGAGGTGGCAACAGGAGGGGCCACCAAGGTGATTTTCAGGGGGCCGGTTGGGTTCCGCTTCTTGATCTGAGTGCCACCTTCATGATTCTGTTTGATCTATGGAAAATCAAGTGCGCACACACTTAGGATCGAGGTATAAGGAGTTAATCAATGACAGGGCTGTGTGGTAAGCCGTGATGTCCCCACCCCACTCTCGGTCTGGTTTTGTTTTTATTGAGACTCTAAAGGGATGGCTGGAGAGTGGTCTTGTGGCAGACACCTCTGTGACCCGCCTGTCACCTGTCAGCCCATGGAGGGAGGGAATTGAAGCCTCCCTGGTCACTTTGTACACAGGTGGCTTCTTTTGGTGGGAGGGCACCTGGCCTACGGGGCAGCCCTGAGTCACCATGCTGTGAAGGCCTCCAGGAGCAGCCTCAGCCAATAAGGGGTAGGACTGGTGGGCAAACACCCCAGCTTCCTCAGCCCGTGCTGGGCGATTCTGAGGTGCGCCCTGCACAGTCCCTACGGAATCCCCTGTTGGCTTGAGTCCCTGTTGTCTCTGATGGTGACTCTTTCACAAACACACCCTTTGTGGGCTTTCTTCCTTTTCCTTCCCCTGCCTCACATGGTCATGGTGCTTTCTGAAAGCATCACCCAGAAAAACCACTTGCATTCAAATCCTTGCCCCAAGTCATCTTTCGTATCCCTAATTGTCAGGACAAGAGGGAATGATGGAGGGATTGTCCCTGTCTGGGAATCCAGAGGAGGGAAGCCGGTCCCCGATCTGATGAGAACACTCCACGTGAACGTGGGCAAGTCACCCACTTATGTAAGCCCATTAGCTGCCCTGGGTGCTGAGACTTTTGCTTTAGCAGAAGCTAGTGACCAGGACCCAGAGCTGAGAACCAAGAAGAGCCCAAAACCCACATTTTAAAGAAAACCAGAAGCCAGTAGAAGAGAGACCCAGCCTGCAGCTCCAGCCATCACCCAGGAACCTCTGTGCCCCACCCCATCAGCCTGCATATGTGGACACCCAGGAGGAGGGGGGGAAGTGAACGCTTACTATTGGGGCAAGAACCAAGCTTCCCTTCCCCCACCCCAAAACAAAGTAAAGCCCTGTCAAAAGCCAAATTGCCAAGGGACTGGGTAAATCTGCAAGGACGGGAGATGGGGTGCCTCATTCCCAGTTTGGACATCATCTCTTACAGTGGGCCAGGAGCCCTGGGTCTTGGGCGTGTGTGTACAGGGGAGAAGAGAATGGGAGAGATGGGGTGGGGCAGGGACCAGCCATGAGGACTGCCTGCCAGAGCCCACTGATGGGCACTATAATAGCGGGCCAGGGGTGGATATCCTTGCCAGTTCCTTGCCCTACAGGGATGCCTGGCTATGGGGCTATGGGGGAACCACAACATCAGGGCACACTGCTGCGGGCAGGAAATGAGCAGGTTGGAAGGAATCCAACTGGGGCCAGGGGCTCTTTGCAAAAAGGGGTCCTCCTAAGAAGGCTCTCCCTGTGCTTCAGGAAGGATCCCATGTGCCCAGAAACGTGCTGGTGGAGATGGAGGTCGCATGACGGATGCTGTTGGCATTGATGGCCCGCAGTGCAGCCCAAGAGGCTACAGGGATGGACTGAGAGAGGCTGGCCGTCCTCCCTGCAACCTCCGGCCTCCCCAGGCTAGATTGCAAAAGAGGGCAGGGAGAACAGGGAAGACAGGCCACACCCTCCCCACCCTGTCCAGGGCCACAGGCCACATCCAAGTCTAGAGGGAAGAGATGGGGAGGGGAAGAGATTTTAAGTCCACCGTGGCCTGAACTTCATTCTTCTTGTCTGAGCACTCTAGGTTCTGCCCCCAAACCCTGTCCCCATCCACCATGCCCAGACCCCGGCCCACTGTGCTGACTTGGGGGGAGGTGTGTCTCTATCCCTTCAGTGACTTTGCCAGTGGCCACCAACCACACACATCATGAACTTCCCACCTCCAGCGCCCTCCAGGCTACACAGATGGGCTCATGCTCACGCCAGGCCCCCACCCTACCCAGGGCCCTCAGTCTCCGGGACAGGGGTGTGCTGAGAAATCAATTTCCCCCAAGGATGAGCAAGGTAAAACACAGGCCAGTCTCATCCAGAGGCACAGAGGCAAAAATTCCTAAACAAACATCAATAAACCAAATCTAGCCATCTCTAAAACGGTAATACATTGCATACAAGTATCGTTTATCCCACAGCACGAGAAAAATCTTATGATCGTCTCAATAGGTACGGGCAAAAAATATATTTCGTGAAGTCAACCTCTCAAAGTAGCTTTCTTAATCTGATAAAGCATACATACACACTTCAGTTGTGATATACGATCTAGACATTCAACTTCTACAGAAAATGATGACCCGGGCTGAACCTGCCTGCCTCGTTTCCATACCAATTCACTCCTCCAGTCAACAAGCGTCCCTTAGCACCTCCCATGCCAAGCCCACGACCGTCGCAGGACGGCACCGTGTCCCTGCCCCAGTGGGACTAGATGTGCTCACTGGCTGGGCAGAGCTCTCATCTTGCTGCAGAGGTAGGTGCCCGGGAGGTTTGGGAACACCAGGAATGGCCCCAGCGACACCATGCCAGCCTCCCTGGCCTGCCCCATGTGAATATCACTGCCACTTCTTTAAAATAATTGCAGCAAAATACACATAACAGAGACTTGACCACCTTAACCATGTTCAAGGGTGCAGCTGAGCGCCAAGGATGTTCTCACTGTTGCGCGTCCCTCCCCGCCATCCATCTCTGGACCTTTTCATTCTTCCTAAACTGAAACTCTGTCCCCGTGAAACACTGACTCCCATTCTCTCCTCCCCTAGCCCCTCGGCAACTACCAGCTTGCTTCCCGTGTCTACAAATCTGACAACTCTAGGGAACCTCATATAAAGGGAATCGCTCAGAATTTGTCCTGTTGTGATTGATTACTTGTACTGAGCATAATGGCCCCGACATCCATCCACGTTGTAGTACGAGTCACAGTTTCCCTCTTTCTAAAGGCAGAAGAAAATTCCATCGTATGTCTATTTGTTTATCCATTCATTTGTCGATGGGCACAAGTTGTTCTCAGCTTTTGGCTGTTGTGAACATGAGTGTGTGAATATCGGCTTGAGACCCTGCTTCTGATTGTTTGGGGTCCTATTCGTGTGTGCTCCTTTCTGCACAAAGAAACAAGTGATTCCACCCTTAGTATCCCCGCTGGGACGCGGGGAGAAGACATAGCACAGAAGAGCTGAGGCATGTGTTTGAGAAGAGGAAGGATGGAGGGAGGGCAGAAGAGGGAGAGGGGAGGAGGCACTCGTCGGCATGACCCAGCTAATCTTCCCAGATCAACCCCTAATCAACCCAGATCTGGGCCTCAGATACATTTTTTGCTGTCTGAGAAGATATTTTGAAACACAGGATACTGCCAGATCTGTATTTCTGGATTCTCTTGGAAAGTCAGACAGCCTGGTCTGGTCTGGGTTCCCATGGCTAGAGTGGAGCAGCAGCCCACCCTTAGATGGGACCTGTGCCCTCAGGGTCTGCATGGTTCTCCAAAGCCCTTCTCTCCCTCCCTGGCACCCCTCAACAACTGCTGAGCTGGTGAGCCCTTACCTGGGAGCTATCTCCCCACTTTACAGTGGAGGAAAGTAAGGCGGAAGTTAAGTGGCTGAGCTGGGACTTGAACCCGCGTTGCATCACAGACACGGAATGAAAACCTAACTGTGTAAGTGGTGACTGGATGCCCAGAGAGAGACGCGGTGACACACCTGCACAACCCATCCCCATCCCACTCTGCTCCTGGGTCCCCACTACCGTCTGCCCAGCCCCACAACTGGTCCTTTGCCAACAGGATGAGGGCAGCTCTTTTGCTTGTAGCTCCATTCTCCTGTTTTACTGTCTCTCCCCTGGGTCACCTAGAATCCTGTGCCCCCCCTCACTCTGCCTTGCTCCTGCCTGGCACCCTTCTGATCTGCCCAGACATAGGCCATAAGGCTCTTCAGGAAACATGCACTTGCCCACAGAAATTTCTTGCCTAGAAATCTTCTTCAGCTGCAATGCCTTGAGGACGGAGTCTGACTGCATCAGGCTGGCCTTCAAGGCCCATGGGAAATGCCTCAGCCCTCCCCTACCCCCCTGCCTCATCTCCCATGCATCTGCCCCTTTGGCTAGATTGTGCAGGTAGGGCACACCACACCATTCATACCTCTTGCCTTTGCAGATACTGTTTCCTCTGTTTCGATGCCCTTCCCTCACCTTTTTCCCTGGTAAACTCCTACTCAGCCTTCAGAACCCAGCTCAGGCATCGGTCCTCTGGCCCCATGGGTCCTCTCTCACAGCTCTGATCACCATGTTTTCTTACTGTCCCTCTCCCTGAGACCACACCTGAGTCATGCGTGAGCCCCCACAACCAGCCTTGGGCCTGGTACAAAATGGGGTAAAATGAATAAGTAAGTGGCCAGAGGGAGGGATGGAGGGAGAGATGGAGGGATGGAGGGGAGGATGGAGGGATGGAGGGGAGGATACAGGGATGAAGGGGAGGTGGAGGGGAGGATGGAGGGAGGGATGAAGGGATGGAGGGGAGGATGGAGGGATGGAGGGGAGGATGGAGAGTGGAACAGGTGGAAAAATGGAGGGATGGAGTTGAAGGGAGGAAAAGTCATGGAAAGGGGGATGGAGCAAGAGAGAGATGGCCGGAGGGACAGAAGGAAGGAAGGAAGGAGGAGGGATGGGTGAAGAGAGGGTGGGATGGGCTGGTTCTCTTTACTCCACTATTGGAGAGACCTTCAGGGAGGGGAGGACGTCTTTATTTGCCTGTGGATTCTTCACGGAGCCCAGCCCAGGGGGAGAGTGCAGCAGGAAACTGACAACAAGCCCAACAGGAATGTGCTGGAAGTGGTGCTTAGGACGAGGAATGGGGGCCAGTGGGTGGAGTAGACGGAGCAGGCAGGTATGATAATAGTGACCAAGCCCAGGGTAAGAGCGGGGACTGGGGGCTGGAGAGGTGAGACATTGGCTAGCTATGACAGAGGCAGAACTGGCTGAGCATGGTGACTGGGGACATCCGGGAGAAGAGAGGAGAGCAATGGTGAGCCCAGGATGGACATGCAGAGTATAACTGTCCATCAGGGCTCTGTCCAGGACCGGGGTTGAAGCTCAGGTGAGTGCTCTAGACCAGAATCAGGTTTGGGAGTGCTCTAGACCAGAATCTAAGCGAGAGAGGGTAAAGGAACATGTGGGATTGAGAGAAATTTCCAGATCTTGGTGGGGAAAGCAAGAGGATTGAAGCAAGGCCTTGGGGACAGGAGAGTGAAGACATCCAAGAAGAAACCAGAGGGAAAGAGTTGGAGAAGAGCAGGGTGGGAAGCCCCAGAGGAGCCCAGTCTAAAGAGGGTGGCAGAGAGGGTGCCCACGGTTGGGGCGGCATTCAATTGGGACTTGCTCACGCCCTTAGGCCCCCTCTACCATCCAGTCCTGCCCTTGGCATTAGACAAATAAGTGCAGACAAAGAATGAAGGAGTTAGGGCTTGGCAGAGCAGTCATCATTTGCTGTCCTGGAGTGGTAGAGCTGTCCACCAAGCAGGAGCAGCCATGGGTCATATTAATGGAGATATGATGTATAGAAAGTGGAAATAGGAGTTTCTGGTAAACTCCTCCCAGTCACACCCGTCCCCATCCTGTCTGGGCGCCATCTGGAACCAGGCCATCCACAGCCTCAGTTTGGACCTCTTACCTATTCCTACTTCAGCTGTGCCTTCAGCACACCCTTCCCCACCCCAGCCTTGCCTTCTACTCTGACCTGGGGTTTAGAGTCACCTTCTTTAGGGCTTCATTTCTCAGACCCCATCCAGCTCTTTCTGTGGTTGCTTCAACCCGGTGGCAGACCTAGCATATCAGACACTCAGGATCTGTGCTCAAGAGCCCTGTTGTCTACAGGACAAGCATTTCCAGTAGTAATCACAAAAATGGAAATATTTTATAAATGAACAAAAATGTGCACTTACCAAGCAAAAAGCATTTCACTCCGAGTTTGCGTATTTCTTTTCACTGGGTTAAATTTTAAGCCTACATAAAAACTCCATGTGGTCCCATGGAAAGAACTGAAGTAGGTCAAGTTGTACTTACTCCTTCCATCTTCAGAAACACAGTGCAATTATTGATTATTTCAAATCCACTGCCTAACACAAGAGCGGGTGGGGCCACAAGCAGTCAGAGACACTAAGCCAACTTTCCATTGCCTGAATGCTTCCAAACCGTCACACATTCACCTTCCGAACACATGCTCATAGTTGAGCCCCCCGTGTCTGGGTGACCACATCTCAGGAGTCTGTACATCAGCAAAACATGCTAATTTGAAGCACGCATCTATATAATTAGAACTTAACAGTATCTACTGCCATTGTTTACAACAGGCAGGAGTATTTTTATCATTGATCCTTTTTTTTTTTTTTTTTTTTAGGATTTCCAGAGCCTGGTGCTAATAAAAAGCAGACTGCCTTTTGGTGGGGTTTATGATGGATTTAAATCATGCACAGCTGATACTAGACCACCACTGACTGTCCCAGGAGAAACCAGTCCCATCTCTTGCCCCTGGCCCGTTCTGGCCCTGGCATGTCATCAGCTGCAAGGGAGGGCTTCCCCAGTGGCCCCTGGCACTCTGACCACCAAGGCAGGTCTGTGGCTGGAGCCTTTGTCCTTTTTCTCAGCCCACTTGGTAGGCATCATATCAACTAGAGTCCTCCCCTTGAGTGTGTCCCATCCCGGGCAACCACCAGCCCCCCAGTCTTCCCCAGGGGGAGGGAAGTCTCTGAGGATAAGAACGTTTCTGGCCCTGCCCTATAGTTCTAGAAAGATACTTCTTGGGGTCCCTTTCTCACTTCTCCAGGCCAGATGGCCATGAACACCCCACCACGGAGATGTGCTCTGAGAACCACACCCCAACTCCAGCAGGAATTCCATGCTTGGCATGCAGCCTGGATTAACCCGTGCCTGCACTCCCAGACTGAAGACCCACGTGCCCGATGGGGCCAGCCGGAGACCTCCCTCTCACAAACGGCCTTTGTTCAGCTGTCCCTCAACCCTGGCCCCCATCATGGCCTTCTCCGCACCCCCAGAGACGGGAGGTTTCCTGCCCTGACTCTACCACCAAACAGGCCCTGTGGGGCCTGTCCTGGTCCTGCAGCTGGGTAAGATGCTAGAAAGGCCAGGAGTGGACTTTGGTGTCACGCCCAACGGGGTTTGCTCCTGATGGCCTCACACGAGCTTCACAAATCTGGGCTAGTTCCTGAGCTGCCCTGAGCCTCACTTCTTAGATCTAGAAATGTTCTACCTCCCAGAACAGATCCGAAGGCAATAGGAGATCACGTCCCCCTCCCTCCTTTGCTGGGACTCCAGCACCCCAACTGTGGTCCAGGCCCCAGGCCCTGTTACTCACAGAGCCTTCTGTCTCAGCTCTCTCCCCTCCATGGCTCACCCAATGTCCCCGTGTCCCCAAGCACAGCAGCCTAGTGCTCTCCCTCAATCTTGGAATTATGACCTGGTATATCACCTGTTGGTATATTATACCGGTGCTCCCCAAATATTTCGCTGTCAGGATGTTTTAGTAGGGATGCCAGGTTTGGTGCATAGATAAAAATACAGGGATGCCTGGGTGGCTCAGTTGGTTGGACGACTGCCTTCGGCTCAGGTCATGATCCCGCGGTCCCGGGATCAAATCCCACATCGGGCTCCCAGCTCCATGGGGAGTCTGCTTCTCCCTCTGACCTTCTCCTCGCTCATGCTCTCTCTCACTGTCTCTCTCTCAAATAAATAAATAAAATCTTTAAAAAATAAAATAAAATACAGAATGCACAGTTCGGTTTGAATTTCAGATAAATAACAGATAATCTTTCTAGTATTAAGTATGTCCCAGATATTAGATAGGACATAATTCACATTCTATCTGGAAACCCTATCCTCTGCACTCTTAAATATCATTGAGAAAGAATCTTAGTTTATGTGAGTTATAACTATCAATATTTACTGTATTAGAAGCTAAAATGGAAAAATTGTTAAGATACTGAGTTATTTTGTAAAATAACAAACAACATATTTTTGTGAAAAATAGCTACTATTTTGAAACAAAAAAGCAAATGAGAGGAGAAGCACTATTTTGCATTTTTGCAAAGCTCTTTTATGGGCAGGAAGGAATGTTTGGAGGGCTGGGGCCTCCCCGAGGAGGGACACAGTTCTGTCCCCACCTGGGCGATGGGCCACTCAGCCGCTCCTGCTGCAGGCTTTGCAATCCAATAAGAAGTCACTCCATGCTCACTTCCCTCTTGTCCTAAGTCACCACAGGCTTTTGTAAACAGTCTAGCCCTGCTGCTATGGGACCCCAGGGCAGGACCTCCAGCATGCTGGGCCCATGGTGTCTAAGAGACACAGGTCATCCGACCTCCTCCACCAGGCCTAAAGTTGCTGGTGAGGGAGGAAGGGACGTGGGGCCCAAATCTTCAGGGGCACTGTGATCCAGCTTCCCCACCCCCCACCGAGGAGGCTGCTGCTCCAGGGCCAGCCTCAGGAAGGGAGGCACCCTCTCTGAGGACAGCCTGGGGCTGCTGTGGCTCGTGATACTGGGATACCGGGCTCCAGAAGCCCCCCGCCCTCCCCAAGCCAGGGCATGCCAGCCGTGTCTGCCAAGGGGGCACTTTCTTCTAGCATGCACAAGGCCGTGCTGAGATGTGGCACTGGGGCCTGCTGAGTCTTTCCAGCCCTCCTAAAGAGGGAGCTCAGACCCCTGGAGCCTTGGCCCCCAGCCTGGACGCCTGGTCCCAGCCCCCTGGCTCTGTGGTCTGACTGCCAACCCCAGCTGGACACCCTCTTCTCTGTCAGCAGGTGCCGCCTCCCTCCTCCCATCCGGCATTCCACAAGTCCAAACCCCATAGGGAGCTCCCCAAGTGGGCTTTGTTCCAAGCATCCTTTGGGGAAATATTTGTTCACTGCCCGCAGGCTTCCCCAGGCTCCCATTTCCAGCTCTCGCTGGGGAGCACCACTGTTTGCGCTCGACCCTGGCTGCCAGCCCCTGGCTCTGGACTCGGCAGGCAGGACCTGCTCTCCATCCTGTGACCAGGAGACCTTGGCAGAGCCCTGGCCAAGCCCCTACCCTGCCCTCTCTCCTTCCCACCATCTGGCCCATGCTCCTGGGATGGACCCAAGTTCCCATGGGCAGAGAATCTGTCCCTGGGTTGGCATCGTCTGGGAGAGGCAGCTGCGGCCTGGCCTTAGGTTGCCAGGGACTTGTGAACTGCTGCCAGAGCAAACATCACCCACCGCCTGCTTCCTCGGGCCCCTGGACCAAGAAGGGAAGGTGGAAGAGGACAGAGGCACGGAGCCCCGACTGCGTACTAGAGCTTTGGTAGACACGGTGGCCAAGTTTCGTAGGTTGGGGGCGTTACTTTCTTATCTGCAGAGGAGGAAATGGGAACTCAGAGAGGAAAAGGGCCTTGCCCGAGGTCACACAGCCCAAGAAGTGGCACGGGCAGGATTTGAACCCAGGACGCAGTCTCAAATGCCCCTCAAGGCAGCCTTTTCCCTGTTTGGGGTCTGGGGCCAACCTGACCAGGGATGTAGAGGGCAGCAGCCGCCTTTCCGTCAGCAGGTAGGGTTAGAAGTCGATGGCCTTGAGCCCTGCATTCACAATGACCGTGGGGCCTGAGTGTCCACACAGTAGCCACCTCCGGGTGGCATGTTCATCACGCCCTGTAACGAGCTTCTGTCTCAACTTCCCTTGCTGCCTGGAAGACTCGGCCCCGCTGCTCCTCCTGGTTCCAGCAGACAGTCATGGGGCCCCACCTAGACTAGGGTCTGCCCCACCCAGGATCTGCCTGGCCAGGACCAGCTCCCCCAGCCAAAGCTCTAAATCTCACCTCCCCTTCCCAAGGGCCCCTGCAGCTTGCTTTGCAGCCCTGCCCCATTCTGGGGAACGTGGCCCATCCACACAGCCCAGGAACTGCTCTGCTCAGCCCAGACCCTCTCTGAGTCAGGGCAGGGGGATGGTGGAGAAGGTGGGAAGGCTGGGGCCGTGGTAGGCCCCCCCTCTCCCACTGCTGGGTATGCACACTCCACTCATAAAATGGCAATGTCTGCTTCTACCTCCCATGGGCCATCAATTCCTGATGCTCAGCGTTGGCCCCTTGCCCCGCACCCTCTAACATCATGACTCCAGGCCTCTCTCTCCAAGGCCTTGGGTAAGAAAGGCACTCAGAGAACAAGAGCTCCGTCCTCTGGTTTTCGGGTGGAGGTGAGGAATGGAGGGCCTCGGAGCAGCAGGGTCCAGCCCTGGTCACCTAGCACGACCTCCATTAGCAGGGGCCATGCAGGCCAAGGAGCAAGGGGAGCCAAGGGGCGGGTGGGGCTGGGGCTGAGGACGGCTCTGTCTGCAAACAACAGTAAGGGACAGCAGCCAGATGAGTCGGGACAGCTTGTTCCTGTAGCTGGGCCCAAGGGAACCTGGCTGACCGTATTTCAGTTACGCTGGACCTGACATCCGCTCAGCAGCTAGCCCTGTCCCTCTCAGGCCTCCATTTTCACTCCTGTGCAAAGGGTGATGGAACACAGCAATAGCCCGGGGGGGCCCAAGGTTGGCTGTTTCTGGGGCTGAAGGAGCTGGCGGGTCCTCCCAGAGGTCAGGTGACCCATGCTGTGCAGGGCAGGGGGGAAGGGGTGGTGCAGATGCCAACAGGGGACCTCACACAGGCTCCCAGCCTCCAGCACAGACACATACACAAGGGCACACTGAGGCTCAGAGATGGGAAATGACAGCCCCGCATCATTGCAGCTGAGCGCCAGAGTCCAGACTAGTAGCCTAGCAGGAGTGACTTACCATCATAACAATTGTGGCAACTCCTTTCTAGAGCATTCGCTACCTGCCAGGCATTGTTCTGAATGCTTTGCATGAGCCCGCTTATTCATTCCTCACAGGCTGATACTATCTCCATTTTACAGACGAGGAACCTGAGACCAGGAAGGCTGTCATTCACCCAAGATCAGGAAACTGCCCTCCAGTTTACTCCAGTGCTACCCCATGGATGGAGAGGGGGGATGAATTTGGCTCCTCGTACGCCCACTGGTGCCTCTCCCCCAAGCCCCCCAGCCTAGCTGCCAGCAGCTCCCTGGAAACTCCCGGCGGAAAAATAATTGTGCTGGCCCAGGGCTGCTGGTGAGACCCGGGAGGTCCCTTCTCTGTGTCCTGCTGATGCCAGGTAACACTCACTGGAGTGAGTGTTGGGGGGAGTAGGGGATGGAGAGCACCCGCTCAGTTGTGGGATGGGGGTCCCCACGGATTCAGAGGGGACACTGGAACCCCACCGTTCCCAGAAGTGGGATAGGGAACTGGGTTCCCAGCCTGGCCTGGCAAAAACGGTTCCTGGCCCTTCCCTCACAGCCTCAAAAGGCACCCACCAATTTCCTCACGACTGGAATGGAGTGTTTCTGGAGCACCTACTGGGTGCCGAAAGGCCCTGGGAGAGCAGATCCTATTCCTTTCCCCGCCTGGTCTGCCGGAGGAGCAGACAACAGGGCAAGCTGCGACAAGAAAGCCACCAGGCCCCAGTCACTGTGCATTGAGCCCCTACGACACGCTGGGAGTTCCCATGCCCACTGGACCCTCCCAGCAACCCCTCGGGTGGCTGTCAGCAGTCCCATTTTCGAGAAGTGGCAACTGAGCCTCCACAGAGGAGAGTGCTGGTCCAGCATCATCCAGCTAAAAAAGGCAGCCCCAAGACCCCACCCCAGATCATGTGATGTCAGAGCCCACCGCCTCTCCTAAACCCTTCCTGGAAAGTCCTGGCTTCAGAGCTGTGGGAGTGAGCTTTCCTGGGCAGGGCGGTGTGGGGTCAGGGCCCCTGCTGGAGGTGCAGCCTCCCCCCTGCACTGGGAATAGCAGGGGGCCTGGACCTCACTGGACACCAGCCTTTCTTTTACAATGATGCATTATTTATCTCGCTCAGGCCACACATGTGCGAACTCTCTAAATAATTTTGGTCTGTACTTTTAAGCAACAACTGTTATAATTTAACCACTCATGAGGAAATGAAGTCTACACAATATCTTCTCTGTGTCCCTAAGAAAAAAATTTACGACCACAAACCTTTTTCAGGCCACAGCACTGTAGGGTAAGAGTCTAGGTAGAGTAAGAGTCTTATTGAGAGGGGAAAGGTTACCTGCACCCACACAAATGGCCTCCACCTGGTACGTTGTTATGCCTGCTTTTAATGGTTGTTCTGTGTCCTCTCTTGTTGTTGGACTCATTTCTAAAAGCACTTAAGGTCGGTTCTGAAGAGTGGAAAATGAGTCTGATGCCTCTTGTTGGTGACTGGAGTGTCCATGATTCTGTTGGGAGCACAGTTTAACAGCAAAGGGAATTCATCAAGAGAATCAACTCTACCAAGTACTGCTCAAGTTCAGGAAGCTCTGGGGACTCAAGGACTGAGATCAGGGTCTTGACACAGTGTGGCTTTTAGCCTGTATAGTAGATTTGTGCCAAGTAGAGAAAAGTTCCACTTCCTCGAGACACTTGACTGCCATCTGCTGGGAAATTGTCCTGATAAATACACAAATATATCTTGTTAACTGTGTGAATAGCACCCTTTAGAATTATGCACAACTTGTACAGCTGTTCACGGCAGCTCTGCCTTGATGTCACCAGAATTCTCCTTTTCCATCGCGTCGTACCTTTTTCTGCCTCCATTTTGGTCTTCCGTACCTTAGATTGGATTTATCTTTGTGGTCAAAATATGACTGCTCTATAACTCAAGAAACAAGGTCCCTTTCCCAGGCATCCCCCAAAATAAAAAAGTATAGCTAAGGACTCTGGACCATATTGAGTAACCCTGCATCATTAAATCACCTCTGTGATCATGGAGAGGGGATGGGTGTCAGTCAGAGCAGTCAAAGTTACTGCTGCGTAACAAGCCACCCAAAACCTCAGTAGCTTAAAGAACAAAGATTTATCTCTCACTCACACTGAATGTCCATCCCTCTAGTCACCTTGGGCTTTAAGGGACTGAGACTAAAACATGATCCCACCATCACCATGACAAAGGGTCATGAGAATCACCCACTGGCTCAGAAAGCTTCCACCCAGGAGGTCCACAAGCCCCTGAGCTCACAGTTCATAAAACAAGTTCATGGCCACATCCAACTTCAGAGGGTGAGGAAATACAGCCCTGGTCTGGCCTGGAAGGAGGGGGCTGGATGAGGAGGATCTGAACTTTCATCACATTCTACCTTCGGGGCAGGGGACCACGACTGTTACAGCCTAGGGAAAGAGGAGCAGGAGCTCCTCAAGGAAGGGATGGGGGTGCCAGCTGCCCCAAACCACTGCCCAGGGTACTCAACCAGCCCAGGACGGGAAGGCCATGTGTCAGCAAGACGGCACGGAGCAGCCGTACCCAGCCTCTGGATACTGCAGCCAGCAGGACCCCCAAGGGACCCATGGGGACCAGAAGTCCAGGGAAGAAACACACGTCCTCCAGCACAGGGAGAAGCAGCGCCTGGGCGCCCCTGCCCAGACTCCTCAGAGCTTCTGTAGAGGAAGAGTCTCGATTTGTTTTGCCTCTGGGTTCTTGGGGTAGCCTCAGTGGGTGGATAGGAGCCAGGTGAAAAAGAAAAGCTTACAAACATTCCTTAGAGTCACAGCACCCATTTTACAGAAGCGAGTGGCACCTGTAGCTGGTCAAGGAACTTTCTCCAATTCAAGGAGCTCATCGGAAAACCTGCATTTACCAAGGGACTCCCCCATGCCAGGCCTGTGTTCACATCTCCGGAGTCCCTGTCTCTGGGTCCATGGACAAGAAAGCACAGACATCAGGGGCACATCGCAAAGCCAGGCAGGCTCGCCTCTGAGGCCTCAGCCCTCTCCGGTTGCCCTCAGGATTCGGAGGGATTGTCTGGGGTGGAGGAGAGGCTGAGAGGAAGGAGCAGTGGGCATTTAAAGGGATGATGGGTCTGGTACACGAACAAGGAACTCTGGGACCAAATGGGCGGCTGCAGGCTGCACTTAAGACACATTCCTAAGCTCCGAAAGGAGAAATAAAAGTGTTCCCTTGTCTGTGAGTTGAAGAGACAGCAATATTGTGGTGTAACTAGGACCAGATGGGCTCCAGGAATTTCCAAAGGCCTTTTAGCCTATTAGACAAAATAGCCTCCCAGCCACACACCGTAACTTTGTCTGGCCGCCTGGGTATCGGTTACCGAGACGACCAGCAGGCTGAGCGCACTGGCTCCAGGGTCCCAGAAGGGAGTGGGCCTCTGGCCCAGCAGGAACCCCTCCCCCGTTGCCTGTGACACCTTCCCCAGAGCTCCAAGGCCAGGGCACACTCAGAGTCAGAAAAGGGGCGGGAAGTCGCAGAAACAGCCTAGCCAGAAGGCCCCCTGTTGTGCAAACCCTCCATCATCCCCACCTTCCAGAAGGGGGAAGTCACGCCCCACGGGGCGCCCAAGGGTGGACGACATGCCATGTCTCAGCGCCAGGCTCTGGGGCGAACCAGGGAGCATACCCCAGTCAGGGGAAAGACCGTCCCTGCGCCCCCTCTCCTCAGCGGCAAACACCATTGTACGAGGATGAAGCAGTGTAGCACACGCCGGCCAGCTGGGTGCCTGAACTGTGCCGTGAACCCGGAAGTGCTGCATTGTGTTGGCTGCCATTATGATGGTCTTTGGAAAGCTCTGGCTGTGAGACCGTCCAGCCTCATTCCCCTCAGAATAGTATTATTAGCTAATAGTAATTGAGCACTTGCTTATGCCAGCGCAGCTTCTGAGGGGAAAGACTCAGGCTCAGGGCAGTGATTTGTCTCATGAAAAGCCCTACGACCTTGGAGTGAAGTGGCCCAGCTGGGAAGCTAATTCCTGCTCTAGCCACCGTGTTACACTGCCTCCCAGGGGCCCAGCTCTGGCATGGAGCAAGGCCCCCGCGTCTCCAGGTCTCTGGTTTCCTGTCCGTGCAGCAAGGGGTTGGATGGTGAGTCAGGAGGGTCCCTCCCACGCTCTCGTTCTCTGGATCCTCATTCTGTCCTCGAATGACCCGGAGACTATATGCCAACCCCACTTCCATCATCTTACACTGTCCTTGGAGAGGGAGAAGTGAACCTCAGAGAACAGATGCCACTGGTCCTGGGTCACTTTGCTGGCTGGTAGAAGAGGCGGGGTTCGAGTCCAAGGCTTCCAAGTCTACCGCCTGCGTTCTTTCTCGAGAGACCCCCTTGGCAGAGCTCATGGCTCCTACCTGTCCTGTCAACAGCATCTTAACCCTCACAACAACCAGGGAATGCAGAGAAAAACACGCGGGGGGTGGTAGAGCCCAACGTCTGCCACTTGGCCAGCTGTGGCCTTGGACAAGTGTTGTGTGCCTCTCTGAGCCTTGCTTTCCTAGACTGTAAATGAGGCTCAAGGTCCCTGCCCAGGGAGGCTACTGTGAGCATGAACAGAGAGAGGGGAGAGAGGGGCACGGAGGCTGTGTGGCTTGTGGTGGGAGGGCTTCCCCAGGTCCTCTTCCTGATGCTTTCTGTATGTGCTCAACACGGCCCCTCGGTCCCTCCCTCCTGCCACCTCCTATAGGACTGACAGGAGGAAGCCTGGAGGCTGGACTCTGGTTCATTTGCTCGCTGGGGATGTCAGGCTCCTCAATAGCCCTCCGTGGGGCTCACATTTCCTACAGTCAAAGTGATAGTGGGGATTGCCTGCACTGGGCTGGGATCTGAGCAGGCCCTTGGCAAAGGACAGCCTTCCCTCTCTTCCACCCCAGTGCGTCCCATCCAGCTGCAGGGGCACGAGGCTGGGCCTCCGTGCGCCACCTGCGCAACCAGTAGGTGGAACAGCTCATCCCAGGGACCCTCAGCTCTGGCTGTGCACATGCCAATTCATAAAGCACGTCTCTGTGCCCGCTCGGTTTTATTTTTAAAAATTCACTTTGTGGGGCACCTGGGTGGCTCAGTGGATTAAGGCCTCTGCCTTCTGCTCCGGTCATGATCCCAGGGTTCTGGGATCGGAGCCCCGAGTAGGGCTCTCTGCTCGGCAGGGAGCCTGCTTCCTTTTCTCTTTCTCGGCCTGATTCTCTGCCTACTTGTGATGTCTGTCAAATGAATAAATAAAATCTTAAAAAAAAAAATTTCACTTGGTGCTTGCCTCATTCAAGCTGCAGAAAGCCCAATGTGCGTCCTCCAGCTGAAGAGCATCTCAAGGGCAGGACGTGGTTGCTGTTCCTCCTTCCAGGCTCCAGCTCCAGCACATGGCTGCTTACCCACTTACTGCCACACTGCCTGCTGCCTGGCCCTGCCCCCACCATCCATGGGCCAAGGAGGCTGCTTTGCCCCTCCAGGTTCCTGCTCTCATCTGGACACTGGGGTGCTGACATCTGTCTCTCCCCGGATGGCTGGTAAGGGTGTGAGCCAGGGAGGGGCTGAGAGGTCCGGGTAGCCTGCAGAACACTACACTCCCCAAGATAGTCTCATTCCAAACCTTGGCCCACAGGTCTGATTTGGGAAAAGGGCACTGGTTTTGCAGTTAGGTGGATTTGGGTCCATTCCCTGGCTTTTCGATTGCCTGCCGTGTGATATTCACTCCTCTGGGTCCCTGTCTCTTTTTTTTTTTAATTTTTTTTTTTTTTTTATTTGACAGAGAGAAATCACAAGTAGGCAGAGAGGCAGGCAGAGAGAGAGGGGGAAGCAGGCTCCCCGCTGAGCAGAGAGCCTGACATGGGGCTCGATCCCAGGACCCTGAGATCATGACCTGAGCCGAAGGCAGAGGCTTAACCCGCTGAGCCACCCAGGTGCCCCCTGTCTCCTCATTTTTAAAACCAGCGATCATGATGATGGGTAACCTTTACTGAGTGCTTACTCTAAAAATTAATAAAAGGAAAACCTCGCTAGCATAGCCCCAAAAGGCCAGCAGGGGGAGCCTTCACACACCCCACTAGATAACAATTACAGGAAGCCTTGTCATTCAGACCCCAGCAGAAGAACCCTCAAGAGGAAAAACCATCAGTTACAGCTCCCAATAGGAAACGATGCACACTGCATCTCCTACAAGAGACTGACTACCCCAGCAACTCAGCCAGTGGGAAACTGTCAGCGCCCTTAACTCTTGCTTGTCTCCAACTGGGATTTCCTTCAGAACAACCCCTCCCGATTTCCTCCCCTTCTCCATAAAATAACGTTCTTCTCCTTTATTAAGGACCAGCTTATGGTTTTTCCCATAGCTTGTTTGTCCCAAGTTGCAACTGTCTGCCATTCTCAAATAACCCCCCCCCCCTTTTTTTCTCTTTTGCTGGTAAAATAACGGACTTCTTTTTAAGATCAACAACTCCTTGCTGGACCCTGCTTTAAGCACCTTACTAGCTCATTCAATCCTCATGACAAGCCTAAGAGAGAGGTACTCTCTCCCCCATATGCCCCACATGTATTGCAGATAAGCTGAGGCGCAGAGAGGACATTTTGCTTGGCTAGCAAGGGGAGAAGGTGAGACTCAAAGCCAGACTGGTGAGAGATGGGAGTCCAAGCATTAACTGCTGTGCCCTGCAGCCTCAAAACCAATCCCAGGACAGTATCACTCCCAGGGGAGGGCACTGAGCCTCCCCACATTGGCCCTGGGCCCAGAGCAGTGTGTCCCCTGGCAGTGTTGGCTGAGCAAAATAAAACCAACTCAAGTGTGGGCTTCCCAGGAGGAGATCCTGGCCCTAAACCCCAAGCATTTGGCCGAGGAGCCAGTGAGGGTCCTGGAAGTCTCCTTCAGATCTGCTGGGGAGTCCTGCTAGGTTGGAAGGGCCCCACCTCTGTTTACACCCAAGACAGTGGGCTGGGACATTCATTCTGCCTCTGCCCACACCCTCCCCCGCCACAACGGCTCTGTTAGCCTAGCTTCTGGCATTCCCAAGGATGGCTTAGTTGCAGCTGGGCACTGCTGTTTCCAGTGTCCGTCTGAGTGCCCCCCAGCTGGCCCCAATGAAGAACAGAGCTGCAACTCGGGCAGATGAAACCTCTTCTCCCCAGGCCTCAGCTGGCCCGCCAGGCAGGCATGGCATTAGGGTCTCTGGGGAGAAGCAGGGAGGGTGGCTCGGAGGCTCTGAGCTGCTGCTGTTGTCACACCCCACACACCTGCTCCAGACCTGTGGGCTCAGGACTGTGACTCCCCAGGATGGCTAAAGAAGGAGGCTCAGAGCGGCCAAGCCCAAAGGTCCTACATTCAGGCCCAGGTAGAGCAGAGCTCCCATGTAGTGGGCTCGGGCTCCAAGGTCTGCCCATGCCCTTGTGCACCGGGCTGGAAAGGGCTGTTCTGCATCCCATGTCAGATGTCCGAGCTCTAGCTCTCCAAGCAGCTATGCATGGGGTCTTTTGCAGAAATCTCACACCTGCCAGGCATCAGGGCTGCTGTTGGGATCCCACCGGACAGTGCTTTCCCAAGCTTGCCTGCTCCCCAAGTTGTCCCCAGAGCAGATATCTGTCCCCAGCCTGTCCCCACTCTCGCCCTAGGCTGCAGAGCCCTCCCCACCTTCCCCCAGATCAGCAAAGCTGCTATGCGAGACCCTCAGTAACCCTCCTAGTTGGCATGTTCCTTGGCAGGAGCCCAGGAACTTGGGGTGTCACGTGCAAATAGCAAACTGCACAGATCTTAAGATCAGATCCTGAATGCTTCACCTCAACTATCCTTAATAACCTGGCCTTTAGGAGAATCATCATCCTCAGGACTAACATTTCCAGGGGCTAAGAAAATGCCACATGTCACCCTAAGTGCATTGCCTGTATTACGGCATTTAATTCCTGGAACTACCTTCAGGTAAGGCCCCATCCTACAGATAAGGAAGCAGCTTATAATTCTGGAGCCTTGGTTCAAACCCTGTTCCTCTGCTCACTAGCCGTGGGCCTCAATGAACTAACCAACTCTCTTTATGCCTTGTGTCTACATCTGTAGAACAGAGGTAAAAATAGCTCTTAACTCAGACTTCTGTGACGTTCATCCCGCCCAAGAGTCTGGAACAGGGCTTGGCCCTTATCAGCCTTCATCACCCTCCTTACGCCCAGCACAGGGCTGAACTGGACTCCTGCCCACCACCCTCCAATTTCGTCACCTGCCGTCCTTGTCCCTGGCATGAAAACTTGGGGGCCATCCTGCTCCCGCCCAGGCTATGCCACTAACATTGGGGTTGCCCTGGTCACTCGACCAGGCTGAGGACAGGCTCTGCTCTCCCCCCTTCCAGGACCCCTCTGCCGCAGCCCAGCCCATCCCCGTGCTCCATCCACACGCTCTAACCACAGGCCATGGCTGGAAACCACCCCCCACCGCACCCCACCTGTGCACAGCCACCATCAAAGCCCAGCCCTACCTGCCTCCCCTCCCCACACATCACTACCAGACCCTGGGCCCTCCTCTATCAGGAGATCAACAACCCCTACCTCATTCCTTCACTCCTGCCAAATCTGAGGCATCCGAGAACACATACTTCAGTATGTGGCAGAGGTAGGTTCAAACCTGGGTGTTAGCACACATGTGGCCTGGGGCGAATGCCTTGGTCTTAGTTGCCTCATCTGTAAAATGGGAACAATGACCTACTTCACTGGACTCCAAGAATGGAATGAAAATACTAGCATTTATTGAGCAGCTCTCGAGGTCAGGCCTCACGCTGTGTGAATTTTAAATCTTTACTTCCTTTAATCCTAAGGAGGTAAGGAAGCCTCCCCCTGAAGAACACACAGCAGCCAATCTGGTCGAGAACAGCCTTTATGGTTCTCTACAAACAGAAGCTCAATGGTGATGAAGCGAGCCCACTGCCTGCCCCCAGATGTTGCAGGCCCCAGGTGGAAATGAGGGGATGTTAGGTACCTTCAGTCAGGTGCAGAGAAACCAATGGCAAGGGCGGGGGGCAGGTGTGGGAGTCCAAGTGCGCGGTTAGTGCCTCAAGGTCTAGTCCAGAAGGTCTGTCTTTTTGATGTTTATGCCTTTGAAACCCTTCCCCCGTCCTCCAGCAGAGAGAGCACCAAGGGAGTATGTGAGAGAATGCAAGAGTACCCCCAAATGGTAATGAACAGCAGTCCCCCAGGTGGGGTTGGTCGGGCACAGGGAAGCCTCAGCTGGCCCACTTTCCCTCCCCACCCCCCACTTGTGATCACTGTCTAAGAACACACCCAGGGAATGAGGGGTGGATACCACCCCCAGCACCCAGCCTCCTGGGGGACCCTGAGTGTCCCCTTCAGATCAGAGCAGAGAACAAGGTCAGGGTCTGCAGCATTTCAAAGACCAGATGTCAGGGCCCACTTGGGACCTTGGGACTCCAAGCGCCATCAGGGCCTGGGCACTTTGGGTGAGGCCAGTGGGGCCTATAGCCCCCTCCCCCACAACGCAAGGCCCTGCCCTAGCTCCTACCCATACAACCTACAGGCCAGGATGGAGACCTCTGCCCTCCCTCCGGGAACTCTAGCCTGGCCACCAGCACCTCGGTCCTTACTTGGGGCCTCGGGTCCCAGCTTGGCCACCTGCCCCCATCCCCAAGGTCCCCTTCTGGGCCTCATCTTCCTCTGTACCCTCCCCACTGGGGCTGGAAGCCCCCTCAAGCCTCTAGTGCTGAGGTCCATCACAGAGCCAAATGTTCTTCCTCCAAAACCTGCTACTTTCCCTAAACAGGCAAGGTAATGGCTGAAGCATGGATTTGGGGCTCCTCAGATCCTACCCTTCCCTTATCCCCACCAAGGAGCCCCGGGAAAGTAAGTCCAGCGCTTGCTTTATTGAAAGGGGAATACCAGATGAGAAAACGCACTGGCACCCCCTTCCCGGCCACCCCTCACATCCAGGCCTAGGGCTCCGGCCGGCTGGGAATCCAGACCCCACACCCCCAGAGGCCTACCTGCAACCCCCAGCTCTTGGCCCCACTCACATGGGCGCCCGTAGCTCCTCGTACCCTTCCTGCTGTGAGGAGAGGGTGAAACAAATCCTATGACTTGTGCCCCCAAAGCCTCACCTGCCGTTCTCCCTCCTGGCGAAACCACCTACCTCTGGAGGGCCTGGTTAGACCCATGACCCCGAGGTCTTCTGGGACTCAGGCCCTGTCTTCCGCCCCTACCCACAGAGGGACACCCAGTGGGGAGAGTGGAGGGACCGCCCCAAAGGCCAGCCCAGTCAGGGTCAGGCCCCCGCCCCTCGGCACCTCCTGGCTGCTGCCCCCACCACCCCTGTGGTTAGAAAAGGAGAAGCACTGAGGGGCGGGCGGGGCTGAGGCAGGCAGGGAGCCGCGCGCAGAAGAGCAGAAGGGCAAGAGCGTGGTCAGGGCACCTCAGGGGGCAGCAGGGGTGTGTCTGAGTTCTGTGCCGAGACACTGGGGGACTCAGCCCCAATGAGCCCGAGGCTGTACAGATTAAGGATGGAGTCAGCGATGATGCGGGCTGTGCGCTTCTGGTAGCCACCAGAGGTCACCATGAGGATGGGCACCTGGCGGCCACGGACCACCCGAAACACCAGCTCGTCCCGCTTCACGATGCCCTGTGGAGGGAGGCGGGAGGGCTTGGGTCCTGTGGTTCTGTCCAGGAAGTCCTGCCCGGCCCCTCCCCCACATCAGGAGAAGCACCCCGGGGTGGGGGGGGCACACCCATCCCCCCGGGTCGGGAGGCACCTGTGGGCTGATGGACAGCCCCCCAAGGCGGTCCCCCTCCAGGATGTCTGTGCCCGCGTTGTACACCACCACGTCGGGCGGGTGCTCCTGGAGGGCCTTCTGGAGGTTCCGCTCCACTTTATCTAGGTACTCATCGTCCTCTGTGCCCCACTCCAGCTCCACCTTCCGCCTGATGGCCTCTGAGGGAGAGACAGGAAGAGCGGGGGGCAAGGGGGGGTGCAAAGCTGGGATACAGGCTCAGGAGGGTCAAGGTCCCCAGCACTGCTCCGCCTTCTTCCATCCCAAATGGAGCTCAAGAATGCAAGGGGGGAGGGCCAAGGGAGAGAAGGGACTTCAGCTAAAGCATTCTGCCCTGGGGATTTAGGGACCCATGTGGGGGACATCTGATCTCATTGCCTCCTTGAGCCTCTGTCCAGAAATGTGGACACCCTGCTGTGCCCTCAGGCCCAAATCCAGCACCTTCGAGACTCATTTCAGAAACCGGGACCCTGGGCCACATCTGGGGCTGAATTTCCCTCAGCAGATCCACAGGCATAAAAGTCCCATTCCTGCATAAATGTCCCCTATTTGCCAAGTGGCCAGGGCACTGTGTTTTCAGAGTGCATCAGGGAATCTCTGCCTTTTGATTGGTAAGTTTAACCCACCTGCATTTATTTTAACCACCATTATATTTGACCTGGTTTATGCCATCTTACTTTGCATTTTCTCTTTATCCTATTTTTCCTCTTGTTTCTTTTTTGTCATTCCCTGTTTTCTACCAGACGAGCACCTACAGAGGAGGGGTTCTATTTTTCTTCTGGTGATTACCCTAGTATAAGGTCCCACATGTGTTGTTTCTTGGATAGGTTTATGCGATCTTGGATGGGTCAAGTGAGTTAAGTCTGAGTTTGCATGTCTGTAAAATGGGAGCCACCACCCCCTCCCAGGGAAGCTGAGGATAACTGAAGTGACTTCTGGGGAGCCCAGCATATAGGGAACACTCAGGAGAGAGAGCTCCATCCAAACATGAGTGCAGTTAGGGCTGAGGGAGAGGAGGCAGCTTACGCTTGGCAAAGCGGTCCCCAGGGTAGATGTGGCGGTTGTAGACGTCCATGATGTACACGCGCTTGTCACCCATGAAGTCCCGTTCGTGCCCATTGCCCTATGGGGAAGGCATGAAAGCTGCTCACATGCAGGTGCCCTCGCCAAGGCCAGGACCCCCGCACACACCCCAGGAAACAGTCCACGTGCCTGGGCAGCTCAGCTGGCCCTTGGAGGCAGAGGGTCTCTTGGCTGTTAAGCAGCAGAGCTGGAATTCAACCGCAAATCCCAGCCCCATGGTCTTGTGGTGTGACCTTGAGTGAGCCCCAGCCCTCTGAGCTTCTTCTCCATGGAGTTAGAAAGGAATTCTAGCCCTACCACCCTCGTTGGTCTGCAGTAGGATCAGCGGGGGTCAGAGATGGACAAGGTAAACTGGAAAGGGCTGTGCAGGTATGACTTGGTTCCGGAGCTTGCTGTCACTGGACAACACCCGCCCCCCCGAACCAAAGCAGGGCACCCACCAGCACAAAGGCACAACAGCAGGGGTGTGGGAGGTCTTTGAGAGCCCATTTCAGGTCCGGCCTTGTCTGACCAGAGGAGCCAGCCCAACATTTGGAGTCCTGAGGACTCTGTTGCTTTAACCCCAGACAGTGAGTTCTTGAGTAGTGGCCCCGAGCCCCAACAACCCTGAATCATGCATGTGAGCCTCTGTCTAAGGGACAGGTCCACAGGAGTCCTCAGCTATCTGCAGGGGTGGCACCCCAAACTGACCAGGAAGCACTAGGGAGCCACAGCAGGCTTCAGAACATGAGAGGGGCATGGCCAGACTGGGCTTTAGGAAGAGCCTCAGCCTGGTGTGTTGGGCAACCAGAAGGGAGGAAGGACCCTTGGGTTTGACAGAAGCAATGAGGAAGACCCAGTGCCTGGTGGGCTGAGCAGGGCAGAGGGACAAAGACAGCCCTCTGCTTCCAGTCCAAGGTGCAGAAGATGGGCAGCGAGGAGAGAGGCAGATGAGGGTGGGAGTGGAAGAGGCCCAGCCTGGAGCTTGGCAATGTTCCCAGGGGGAAGGGAGCCCCACAGTGGGGCGCTGTGTGACGGAGCTGAGGGGGGCCTGGGAGGCAGGGCCACAAGACCGCAGCCCCCACAGGGTACTCACCTGATGGGCATCGAGATCAACGATGGTGGCTCTGGAGATGCCTTCCACTCGCTCAAAC
The DNA here is from genome assembly GCF_010015895.1 of Lontra canadensis. Taxonomy (NCBI): domain Eukaryota; kingdom Metazoa; phylum Chordata; class Mammalia; order Carnivora; family Mustelidae; genus Lontra; species Lontra canadensis. The sequence continues at coordinate 39,807 of NW_022631467.1, forward strand.
AGAAACTACCAGCGGAGGGGAAGAGGAAGTGAGGACCCAGACAGACCAGAGGACATAGCCCCTTGAGGATTCCTAGTTGGTGAGGGGTCAGGCAGGAGGCCAGACACACTTGTGGGCAATGAGGCCACCAGGCAAAGAATTCACCCACCCGGGAGAAGCATGTGGGCATGGTCTGGGAAGACCCCCTGGAGGAGGCAGCATGTGCTGCGCCCTGGTGGGCTGGAGGTCAGGAGCAGGGTAGTAGGGCCTTGGAGATCCTTAGGGAAATATGTAGGGGTTGAGGGGGGGATATCCCCTCACGGCTGTGCCTGGAACTTCATTCTCTGCATTCTCTGTCTTAGCTCACAAGGCCAAGTTCTCACACCTCCTTCTCTGGGAAGCCTTCCTTCCCCTTCTCTACCCTCTCAGAAGGTCTAGTGTGTGTGTGTGTGTGTCCCCTTCTCTGAATGGCCAGGGTCTGCTGACCTGCTTGCCCTCCCCTCCCCGATTTGGTCTGTGTACCCTCTGAGAACAGGGAACGTGCCAGCCCCATTCCTGATGCCCAGAACCAGGCAAGGCACAGGGTGGCTAAAGGCAGCTCAGTCACAACAGAGATTTAGGCCAGTGCCCGCCCTGCCCCTCATCTCTCTCAGTCTGAGTCTCCTCCTCCGCGCAGAGGAGGAATAAATGAGGTGAGGAGGGCAAGTGGTGGCTGGTGCAGGGCTGAGCCTGCCAGAACCAGCCATCCCCGTCATCGTGTCCCACTCTTCCTCCCTCCAGTGGAATGATGTGCTCCCTATATTGTTGACCAATGGGCCGCCCCACTCCTGACCCCACCATTGTTAGAGGCCTCACTATCTCCCCGCAGCAGGGACAACGCAGAAGAGCACGTGTCCGGTCCCAGCCTGGATGGGCACCCCCCCCAGCTTCCTCCCCTCCTGGGACCCAGCTTCCTTCTCTGTAATGTGGAGGAGAACACCCAGTGGGGGGTGGCAAGGGCATTCCAGGGAGGGCTCTTGGAGGCGAGGCCCCACATGTTCTCGGGCGCACCTTGATGGCCAGTGTGATGTCCGCATAGGCGCAGAAGCCCCCACCCCGGTCACTGGAGCAGTGGTGGAAGCCGCCACCTGCGGGAGAGCACACGTGGTGTGGTCAGGGCCCTGCACCGTCCTCCCCCTCCTCCAACCCCTACCTCCTGCCTACAGCCCACGCCCACTCAGCTCCCAGGGACAGGCTCCTGGAACTCCAGGTTGGCCAAGTGAACCAAGCACCTGAGAGTGTCGCCATGCCCAAGTCAGGAGACAGTTGTACCATCACAGCCATCTCTGTCCATAGCAAGAAACCTCTCGGGCTATCCCAACAAGTCAGCCCCCAGTGCCCATCACAACCCACCAGGGGCCAGGAGCTCATCCTGCCCAAGGCAATAAATTGTCCCTTGCCTCTGTAAGGCCATGCCTGCCTCCATGGGACATCCCATGCCAGGATGGGGCAGTGGGGCTCTGGGAGACCCATTTATCCTAGGACCGCCCACATGTTGCAGGTTGTAGAAAGGCACGGCCAGGAAGGGCGCCATCTGCTGGCCATGGCTGTCCATGGCAATGGGGAGGCCCTGGGCACCAGAGTCAGGCTCCAACCTCTCCCCCACTCTGAGAAACCCTTGCCCTGCAGCCCCAACAAGAGCCTGAGTTTCAGGGGCCTCTAGAACTGAGCCCAACAGCTGCTCCAGCCAGCAGTTCAAGTCCAGGGCCCACAGCTACAAAGGACTTGCCTCTTCTCCCACCAAGAGGCTGTCAATGGATCTTAACAGTAAGATAATAACCAATCGTGAACTCCTAAGGGGGCACAGAGCTCACTGAAACCTCCCTACAGCCCCAAGTGGGGGCACTGTTACCATCACGTCCATTTTACAGATGAAGAAACTGAGGCACACAGAAAACCAGCACCTTGCCTGGGATCACACAGCTCACTAATGGCAGAACGAAGATTTAAACCCAGGCTGGATCAAGACCTGGGCTCTTAAGCTCTACCAGGTCATAATATCTTCCAGGCAGGAAGGGGCTCCCTCGGTCTTCATGAGGACCCTGCTGCAGCCACACAGGCACGTCTCTTCAATTACCTGTTTAGTGGTGTTATCGTAACATCACTGTTAGGCCAGGCCTAATGCTGGCTACCTGGCAGCACCAAGACAGCCAAAGGTAGGGGTTCTCTGCTCCAGGACTCTGAGCAAGCCACCAGGCATCTCCCCATACCTATTTCTTCATCCATACCATGGTACCGACAACAACAATGCCCAGCTTAAATGAGAAGCCAGACAGTAAAGAGGTTTGCTAACTGTGAATTGCTGTGCCTCCATGAGGGACAGATGAAGACAGGACAAGGAATATGTGTGCAGCCTTCCCCTGAGCCAATCTTGCGGGAGAGTCCAGTGGACTGCAGAGTGCTGGCCCTCAAGCCCCTGAGAAGGACATGGTATTAACCCTGGGCCTGTCTGCCCATTATGCAGACTGTCCTGGGCCCCGGGAGGCCTATGGAGTTTTTCAGAAAAGACTCTGAAATGCTGCAGGTTTCAGCCACACCTGGGGCTGCCTAGGGAATGCTGAAGGCTTTAGAGGGAGTGAGCTCCTTATCACTGGAAGTATGCAAAGGCAGGGTAGGGAAGCCATCTGGGGAACTCCTTTAAATAAGGATCCCACCCCAGATGGAGGGACTAGCCGGTCCCTCCCAGACACCAGATGGCCACATACCCTCCCTCAATCCCACTTAATAAGGCACCAGAGCCTCTCAACTCACAGGGGCTGCCTTCAGATTCCTTCTGGCCCTCCCAGCCCCCAGGACCCAGCAGGCCAGGCCGGCCAGGGCACTCACCCACATTGATGGCCCAGCCTCGTTCCATGGCCAGCTTCCCTGCCTTTGGAAACAAGCACAGGGTGAGGGGCACAGGCAATCGATAACCCCACTCGGTCATTCATTCCCAGCTTCCCCCATTCATTCCATAAACACTGTGTCCAGCCAGCTCTGAGGTAGTGCTGATCTCTGAGGTGGGGTTCAGGAGGCACCCATCCTCCAGCAAGCTCAGACTCAGTCTTTGAAGCAAGGACCAGACTGGCTAGCATATGAGATGTGCAATGCATAAGCCCCTTGGCAATTTTGCCAAGAAACTGGAAGAAATAGAAGTTAAGTAGTTATGATCACCCAGGAGCTGACAAAGATCTCAACAGGGCTTTTAAAGGAAAATAGACAATTTTGTGCCTATGGAAATACAGCAGACTGAATACCAAAATCCTGTAGGAAATCATCATTTGGGGGTGGGCAGTAATATTCCAATAAACAAACAAACAAACAAACCAAAAACCCCAATAAATAAAAAAAAGGGACAAATTTGCAAAGCTGAAAAGAAAATCAACAGGTCTTGGTCCAGCTTTGGATGAGATCCCATGTTTAAAACTTTAATGTTCCTCTACCACCAGTTAATTTGGCAGCCTGTGGCTAGTTTTAAAGACAGCTACATAGGGGATATGAAACCTAATTTTGCTGGAAGTGTTCTTTACTGCCACACCCAGGATGCAGGGGGAGGGGAGCGTCACCCACAACTGAAGTCATGGGGGTTTGGTTATCTTATATACCAGCAAATACGGTAACTCTAATAGGCGGTCAACGGGGGTAGGAACAAGGAATTCAATGTCCTGGCTCATGTGGGAAAGGCTTTGGGAGAAAGGGTGATTGTTCCTGTGCTTTGACAAATATTCAGGATTTTGTTCAACTACAAAGTGGGAGGAGAGTAGTCCAGATGGAGAAGCCCAGGGTAGGAAAAAGCCCAGAGACTTTTGGGGGTCCCGAGCCCAGCAGTTCCTTCCCCCTGCCTCCCCACCTACCATGATGGTTCCTCCCGTCTGGGTCCGAAGGGGCTTCAGCACCTTCCTCTGCACGAGAAAGTTGGGGAGGAAGATGACTGGGGGGATCTCTGTGATGGTCGCAACGGCAAAGGACCACTGTGGAAAGAGACGCAGGCCATTGACCTCCCACTGCTGTGCCCAGACCTCAGAGGCTGCAGCTGGGAAATCAGATTCCTTGTAATGCCGGTTTCAAGGTGCCCTGGTAAACTTCCAGTTTAACACAATTCCTTTCATCAGAAATGAGAGAGCATCCCCCGCCCCAGATTTGGGCTCAGTAAAGATGAGTTTCCTTAAAGCTGTTGGCCCACATTCCTCAGTGCTCCAAAGCCCTTGGCTGCCCCCTTGTGCCCAGAACAAGAGCTGCAGAGGACTACCATTGATGGGCAGCAGACCCAGGACCTGTACAAAACGGGGTGGGGGTGTGGGGGAGACACTGAGGCCCTGACCTGGGAAGATCTCCTCTGGCCCAGCATGACCTCTTCATGCGCTGGAAACTGGACCTCCATTCAAAAGGGGTACTAGGCCCTCATCTCAGCTACTGACACAGGAGAGTCTAGGGTATCCAAAAGGCATTTGCTCCAGGACACAGTCTTCCCCTGGACCCTGGGCAAATGTCCACTCACCCAGGTCCTGAACGATCTGCTGCCTGGTTGAGAATGTTCCTGGATCTACGCCCCCTGCTCTCCCCTGACCCCAGGCAGAGCCTCAGAGGGGCCCAGGGTTCTCTGTAAATATTTACTGAGCACCTGGTAGGCAGCAGGCTCCAAGGCCGGCCCAGGCCTGTCCTCCTGACAGGCCTCGCAGCCTAGCGGGGAGACACTTATTTGCGACAGAGCCTTAAAGGAGAATGTTGTCTGTGTCCGGGTGGTAGAAGAGAGGCTTTCTGGAGGCAGTGACCTTGAAGCCAAGATTGAAGGTGAACGGGAATTGCCCAGATGTCGGGGGGAAAAGGTGAAAAGACAACTGGAAAGTGAGTACAGGCTCCCAAGACGTTGGGCTGTGCCTGTCACATAGGGCCTGGGCTGCCAGAGAATATTCTCAGATAGCCTGGTCACAGCAGTGGGGAGCCATGAGATGGCACTTTCCCAAGCTGTCCTGGCTGCAGTGGAGGACCAATTAGGGGAACCTAAACAGAAGCAGCAGCTTGCCCGGGGGAGGAAGTGAGAGATAATGAGGGTCGGGGAGAGGTGAGAGGGGAACAGTTAGCAGATAGCACAAGGGGGAGGGGCAGACCAAGGGGTCAAGGATGCAAGGTTGGAACCCCAAGACTCCAACTGTGAAGGGTCAGGCCTGGAAGTGTAGCCCACTGGGATAATCAAGGGCTGTCCTGGGACAGGTTGGGGGTGGGGCAGAGGGATGGCGTTCGGGAGGCTGGGCAGAGAAGTTTCAGGAAGGAATAAGCAAAGAGAGGTATTGAGAATGGGGAGCATGGCCACTGGGTTCTCCCGCCAGGAGAGGAAATTTAGGGCAGAGGAGGCCCGAGCCTGTTCAACGATGGGGAGGAACCAGCAGAGAGGGAACAGAAGAGGCCAAGGATGTGGTGAGACAAAAGGGGACATGCCTGGGAAGGTCCTGGCAGGCCCCTTAGCCGGACAGTGCACTTCAGGGTCAGGGCAGGACAAGGTACACATCAACCCCTGCAGGGGCCGCTGCAGCCACCGTGGCCAACAGGGAAGACGTTTTTCAGGTCCCAGGTGGGATGGGCACCCAAGCTGCCTCAAACTGCACTGACCAGCTGTGTGGGCACCCCTCCCAGGCTAGGGACAGCTCGCTCAAGTGAAGGAGCTAGTGAGCATGGCCCATGGAACCCAGACCACTCATGGTCTGAAAAGAGAGGTGCCCAGCCAGCCTTCCTGAAGCCCCAGGCCTCTGGCTGTAACATGGAGGGCACCGCAGGGTCTGTGGGTGGGGGGTGCTGGATGTGAGACCAGGATGGTTGGAAAGCTCTAAGACCCCTCCAGGTACATGTGTGCATGCATGCATGTGTGTATGTGTGTGTGTATGTGTGTGTATATGCATGTGCACATGTGGTGGGGGGGCAGACCTAGAGAGCAGAAGGTGACCAGCTCTGCCCGCTCAGCATGCCAATCCCACTGCCCGGCACAGGCCTGGCACGTGGGAGGCACGGGGCCACTGTTTTCTCTGAATAAACGGTATAAAAACAAGTGAGCCACTGAGGGAAACACATTAAGTCCCTGCCTCCCTCTCTCTCTCCCTCACAAGCTAGCAGGGAATAAAGATGTAAAGAAAATGGAACCTTATCCTGGCCTCCAGAGAGATCCGCTTGAGACGCAAAAGCCACGAGAAGGGCGTCTTTTTTTTTTTTTTTTTTTTTAAGGATTTTATTTATTTGAGATAGAGGATGAGAGAGAGAGAGCAGGAGGAGAGGTCAGCAGGAGAAGCAGTCTCCCTACTGAGCGGGACTTGATCCAGGGACTCTAGGATCGTGACCTGAGCCGAAGGCAGTTGCCTAACCAACTGAGACACCCAGGCGCCCCAAAGGGGTCTTTTAAACTGTGTTCCACAGCACCTGTCCAGCTCAGCACTCCCATCAGGAAAGGGTTCCACGTCAAAGAAGTCTGGAAAACACTGTTCCTGCTGTCCACCCCTTGGAAATTCACAACACACTCTGGCATGTTAAAAGCTCTAAATCGTGCAGTGAAGAATCCTGTCGAACTTTGCTTCACCCCACCTCCCAAACTTTCTGGTGAGAAACTTTCTTGGCTCATCTTTATAGAACTCAAACTGACCTTTGAAGGGGGCAGTCATCTGGGAAACACAGGGAACCTCTTAGGCTAGAGGATGAATTGTACATGGGCCAGGTGTAAAGTCACCAGAAGCATGTCTGGGATTTGGCCAAGGTGGATGTCTGCCAATGCATCCACTTGAAAGATGGTGTAGACTTCTCCTGGGCCCCACCGTGGTTTCTGTATAAGGCAGCAATGGTCTAGACTCATGTCATCCCATCCAGTGGCCATCAGCGACATGTGGCTACTTGGCTATACTTTTAAATTAATTTGAAAAGTGTTTAATTAGAATTTTGTTACTTCAACGAAAAAAGTCAACCATACTTTGATTAAAAAAAAAAAACAAAAAACAAGAATTTTGTTTCTCAGTCTCCCTAGCCGCAGTTCAAGTGCTCAATAGCCACATGTAGCTGGTGGCTGCTGGATAGAGCGCTTCTAGAACATTCTTAGCATGTCAGAAAGTTCTATTGGATGGTAGTGCTCTAGAAAAGCCACCAGCAACCAGGCTGAAAAATAAACCAGGGGGCGGGGGAGCAGGGGGGCTGAGCCCTGGAGGATAGGGAGGGTGGGGAGGGGCCACAGAGGAAGGGCAAACAATTTATCTGGGACCTGTGGCCCAGCAGCAGATCTGCCAGAAGCTCATGTCCTGGAAGAGCCTGGCCCCAGGCAAGAACACTGAGAGATGAGCTAGAAGCTTCTAGGGTGGGGACAGGGCTCAGCAGTCCTCCTCAGCGTCAAAGTAGTCCAACTAGAGGCTCTGCCATTGCTGTGTGAATTGGGACATGGCCCTTTACTTCCCTCCTACCTCCTCATCCATGAACCAGGAGCGCCTCCCCACCAGGCCTAAAAGGAGGACTTAGTTCCATCCACCAGGCCTACCCTTGTCTCCTCATCTGAAGTACCCCCATCTGGGCTCCCCCCACAGCCCCCAGCCTTGCCTCATCTTTCTGAAGAACACCTGTCTCTACCTGACATCACAGTATGTCTCTGTTGTTACCAGACTCTTCTAGAAGGGGGCCAGGGCCAGGAAGGGCAGGCAAACACCCATTCCTGCCATCCAGACAATGCCCAGTTCTCTACCTTCCCTACCTTCACACTCCACGGAGGAGGCCACCTCACCCTGCCACCCAGGAGAGCCCCAAATAGTAACTGGCAGATAAGGGGCTAGAACAGCCCAGCCCTCTGTCCTGAGATGGCACAAGGAAAGGGGATCCCTCCTGGGGTCAGGCGAGGCCACGCTTCTGCTGAACCCCCACAGGCACTCCCAGCTTCCCCTACCCTCTCTGCCCCCCACCTGCTCTTACAGGTTTCACCGCCAAGCTGGCCCTTCGGGAATCCCTTGCACCCCCTTCCCTGGTAGCCCCAGCTTCTAGGGAGTGCCTCTCCGAGGCGTAGTTCCTGGACCAGCAGCACCAGCACTTGAGAACTTGCCAGAAACGTAGACTGCTGAGGCGCCTGGGTGGCTCAGTGGGTTAAGTGTTTGACTCTAGGTTTCAGCTTGGGTCATGGTCTCAGGGTCATGACATCAAGCCCCACTGTTAGACTCTGTGCTCAGCGGGGAGTCTGCTAGAGATTCTCTCCTCTCCCTCTGCTCCTCCCCCCACCCGCTCGTGCAAACTCTCTCTCAAATAAATAAAATCTTTAAAAAAATGCAGATTCTCAGGCTCCTCTCCTGACCTCCTAATTCAGAAACGTTGGAAGTGGGGCCAGTGATCCATGCTATGACAAGCCCTCCAGTGGATTCCAAGGCTTAAGCAAGTTTCAGAACCACTGCTCTAAAGAACTTGACCCCCTCCATGTTGAATGAATGAATGAATGAATGAATGACATGAACAAGGGAGGTCTGCCCTAGCCTAATGCCCCCTGCCCACCAAAAGACATGGCCTACAAGCTTCCACATCTCAGGGCCTGGCCAGGTACCATGGCCTCCATGCCCAGCCAGCCTTTTGGGGACCCCACAGATAGCAGGACATACCTGAGGTTGACGACATCCCTGGGACCCACCCCCACCACTCCGCTCCATACTCTCAGCTCTGCAAGACTCTATTCTCCAGCTGCCTGATTTCCTCAGGTGGACCCTACCCTCAGAAATCCAAGCCAAGAATGGCTCTCAGGGGAGAGATGGCTACAACCCCAACTGCTTCATTTGGGCCAGAACTTTCCATCAGTGAAAGCGGGAGCAAAAGAAGAGAAGGGGGAAAAGCCACATGATCATTTCAGTTGATGAAGAAGAAGCCTTTGCCAAAATCCAACACCCTTTCATGAAAAGTTAATCAACAAACCAGGAATAGAAAGGACTCCCTCAGCCTGGTAGAGGGCATTTATCATGTACACATGCATGCGTGCACACACACACACACACACACACACAGTCCTATAGCTAACCTCATACACAGTACTAAAAAATGGAAAATCTCCAGCCTAAGATCAGGATCAGGACAGGATGCCCATTTTTGCCACTTCTATTCAGCCTCACACTGGAAGTTCCAGCCAGAGCAATTAGGAAAGAAAAACTGGAAAGCAAGAAGTAAAACTATGCCTATTCACAGATGGCTCAATGTTAGCGACAGAAAGCCCTAAAGACCACACACACACACACACACACACACACACACCTATTAAACTAAAGAGTGAATTCAGCAAAGTTGCAGGATCTAAGATCAACACACAAAAATCAGTTGTATTTCAATACCTTAGCAATAAATAATCCAAAAAGGAAATTTAAAAACTATTTAGAGGCACCTGGATGGCTCAGTTGGTTAAGCATCTGACTTCAGCTCAGGTCATGATCTGGGGTCCTGGGATCAAGTCCTGCATCAGGCTCCCCACTCAGCAGGGAGTCTGCTTGTCCCTCTGCCCTTCCCCCGCTAGTGCTCAATCTCTCTCAAATAAATAAAATATTTTTAAAGTAATTCCATTTATAATAACATCAAAAATAATAAAATACTTGGGAATAAATTTAACTTTAAATTTAAGGAGGTCCAAGACTGGTACCCTAAAAACTACAAATCACTGCTGAAAAAACTTAAAGGTCTAAATAAATGAAAAAATATCTCATGTTCCTGAGTTGCAAGAACTAATATTTTAAAGATGGCAATATTCTCTAAACTCATCTACAGATCCAACACAATCCCTATCAAAATCCCAATGCTCTTTTTTGCAGAAATAGAGAAGCTGATCCTATAATTCATAGGGAATCTCAAGGGATCTTTAAAAAACAAAAACAGGGCGCCTGGGTGGCTCAGTGGGTTAAGCCTCTGCTTTCGGCTCAGGTCATGATCTCAGGGTCCTGGGACTGAGCCCCGCATCGGGCTCTCTGCTCGGCGGTGAGCCTGCTTCCCCCTCTCTCTGCCTGCCTCTCTGCCTACTTGTGATCTCTCTCTCTCTCTCTCTGTCAAATGAATGAATAAAATCTTAAAAAAAAAAATAAAGATTAAAAAAAACCTGAAAAAGAACAAAGTTGGAGGACTTGAAATTTCAAAAGTTACTACAAATCTTCAGTATCAAAACAATGTGACAATGCCATAGCACAGACATATGCATCAATGGAATAGAATAGAGAGTCCAGAAATAAATCTATACATCTATGGCCAGTTGATTTTCTATAAGGGCACAAAGGCTAGTCAATGGAGAACAACAAATGATTGTTGGGAAAACCAGAGAGCCACATGCAAAAAACTACAGTTGAACCTTTACCTCATACCATATACAAGAATTAATTTAAAATGGATCAAAGGCCTAAACACAAACTGAATCTCTTAGAAGAAAACAAATGGGTCCATCTTCATGACCTTGGATTTGTCAATAGATTCTTACATATGACGCCAAAAGCACAAGCAACAAAAGATGAAATAGACAAACTGAAGAAAATGTTTTGAACCTAGAGGCGATGTTCGCACCACATTGTAAATATACTAAATGTCACTGAATTTTATACTTTTTTTTAAAAGATTTTCTTGAATTATTTGACACAGAGGGAGAGACACAGGAAGAAAGTGAACACAAATGGGGGGCGGAGAAGGAGAAGCAGACTTCCCACTGAGCAGGGAGCCTGATGCAGGGCTGGATCCCAGGACCCTGGGATCATGACCTACATTGAAGGCAGATGCCTAACAACTGAGCCACCCAGGGACCACTGAATTTTACACTTTAAAATGGCTATCTGAATTTTACCATAAATAAGGAGAAAAGAGTCCCCTCAGGGAGGAAGAGATAAGAGAGAGAAAAATCAGAGGCAGCAGCGGGGTGGGGGAGCACTTCCCCAGAGACTCTCTGAGACTTCAGACCCCCCCTCCTCCCCAATGCTCTGCAGCTAAGGTCTGTCTCCCTCCGGACAGGACTCTGAGGGCTGTGAGGTCATGTCTAGGCCCAAGAGGTGCCCAGACTTCCTGAGGCTCAGGTGTCCTTGGGTTCTCTTTCTCTTGCATGCCTTATACCCAGTGTGAATAACAGAAAATTCTATTGTTTCAACTTCATAACAAACTGCGTACTTACAACTCCCTCAAAATCCATCGCTGCTGCTTCTAGCCTAGTCTGAGAGCCTAGAGCCTCTCACCAGATTACTGTGGAAACCTCCTTCCTCACTGATCTCCCTGCATTTGTCTTGATAGCCTCATCTCATTACAGCTGCCAAGCAACCCTGCTAAAACCTAGATCAGATCATCTCCCTCTGCCTAAAACATTCCTTGGCTCCCACATCCCTCAGAGCAAAGCCACAGTGGTACAAAGGGCCCAGTGTGGTCTGGCCCCTGATTGTCTTCTGACCCCATTTCTTGCCAGTCTCCCCTCCACTTCCACTTCCTCCCATCCCCATGGTACATAGTGTTTCAGAACACATTGGAGATACCCTGGCCCCAGGGCCCTTGCACTTGCTCATGCTTCTACCTGGAATGCCCTCCCTCCACATGCCCACATAGCTCACTCCCTCACTGCTCTCAGTCCATGATCACATGACAGTAAGGCTCCCTATTTCAAACTGCTGTCCCCACCACCTCCTTTCCTGCTGTACTTCTGCCCACAGCACTGAGAGCCTTGTAACACACTGTATCATTGACTTGATTGTTATCATGTGTATGGACTGACTCTCCCCACCTAAATGCCAGCTCCCTAAGGAGAGGGACTCCATCTCTTTAGTTCTAGCCTGTCTTCGCTGGAACATAGCACAGTGCTCATTAAATACTTACTTGATTAAAAAAAAAAAAATACTTGCTGGATAAATGTATTCCAAGCACTGCACAAAGTCGGATTCACATCAAGCTACTCCACACCCCGGGCAGACTGTCACTGGGGTTAGCAGAAGGCAAAAAACCCGGCACTGGCCCAATCCAACCACCACCATCAATGGGGCCAATTCTGGGCCTTGCACACAGTAGGTGCTCAATGAGCCCTGGAACAGAGGGGCAGAGTGAGGTGGGGCAGGGGAGAGGGTTCCGTCCCACAGCACACACAGAACAACTGGGGAAACCCGCAGGAACTCTCCAGGGCACTGTCCCAGGTGCCCACAGCAGAGAAAAAAGAAAAGAAACACTGCAGATGGGTGGGGGGGAAGCAGGGGATGAGTAGGGGCAAGGGGGATGTTCCTGAGCCACGGTCCCTAAAGGCCAAAATGCCTGAAATGGGCATGGGTCCACGTGCTCACCAAGGGTACCTCACACTGTATCATTCTCCCACAGAACCGGGAACAAAATCCAAACTCTTCCCACAGCTCACAAGACCCCATGTGGCCTGACATTTCTAGCTTCCCTGACCACATCATGCCACTTCAAGCACCCTTCTCCCCTTTAGCAGGCAAAGTCCCCTCCCCCTCCTGGCGTGTGGCTCTGGAATATTCTTCCTTCAAAGCTCCACAACAGTGTCACCTACTCCTCATTCTTTTGTCTCAGCTCAAACCTCACCTCTGTGAGGCCTTCCCAGACCACCCGGTCACCCTCACCCTTCACTCAGCTACCCTCCATTTTCTTTCCTTCCCAGCCCTTGGTGCTCTGTGAAATGCTCTTGTGCGGTTATTTCTTTATTCTCAGTCTTCCACAACAAAAATACAAATCCATGTGACCAGGGGAACTTGCTTATTTTTCGTTTTGCACCCAGCACACAGTCAGTATTTGATATAGATGTGCTGAATGACTGTGTACTTCTCCTTAGTAAGTGCTGTGGGAATCCTCATGTTTCTCCATTTGCTTTTGCTGCCAGGGAGCTCAAAGGCAAATCCAGGAGCTCAATCATAGCATCTTGGCTAATCCTCTCAGTTGACATATCTGACTTCTCCTCCTGCCCTTGACCTCAATTTTCTACTTGGGTCTCCGGCTGTTGACACTTTATTATTATTTATACACAGTAAGCTGCCTTAGGCTTTTGGGGGGCCCAAGGCCAAGCACAGAGGGAGCCCTGCACGGTTCTCCTGAAGGCTCCTCAAAGAGATGGGGTCCTGGAGTCTATTCCCCCTACCCCCAGCCTTATCCTGGTACATTCACATGACATCCACCCTGGCACCCTTCTGTTCTGGTCTCTCCCTGCCCTGCCCCATTGCCATCTGTCCCTGCTCCACAGCCTCACCCTCTGGACTCTGGCAGGTGTGTCTTCCTGGCCCAGCTCCTGGGTTGTGGACTGTGACCACGCATGTCTGGGCCCTAGAAAACCAGGGCAGCCAAGAACTGGGCTTCCTGCCAAGGTCTTGCACACCTCTCTTTCCCAGGAGCCAGGTTTCAACCTCTTCCTGGTAATCTTTCATGAGCTGACACTGTCACAGCTCCATCTAGAATTCTCACAGCTCAGGCCAGAGCTGGGGAGGAGGGTAGGTAGCAACTATGACCAGGAACCAGGAAGACTGACTAGATGCCCAGCCTGGGGTCTCCCTGAGGGCTGGCTGTTGGACTTCCTGGGTGATCTTGAGCAGGTGGAGCCTCTTTCTGGGCCTAGGCTTTTCCATCTATGAGAGGGAGGGAGGGGGCACACGGGGAGGGGTTGGTGACTTCTGGCATCTACTGAGTCTAGGATGAGCTGGGGGTCAGGGATCTGGGATCCCACACTGTTGGCAGAGAACCTGTGGCATCCGTGACCATCCCCCTGCCAGAGTGGGCTGGCAGTACTAGGTTCTGATGCAACCCCCCCCAGCCTAGCTTCCCCTCCAGGGGAGCACCCCACCTAGGGGCCTCAGACTCACAAGCACTCATTAAAGCTTTGTGAGCTCTTCTAGAAAGAAGTCACAAGCAGGTAGTCTATATGCCTGGTTTGGTCTGCAGGGAGTACTGAAAATTCTCGGGGAGTGGCCACATTAAGAAACCTGGGGCTGCTGCTTTATTAACCTGAATTTCGAACTTCTCTTCGAAAGCCAGGACCCTGGCCACGCTGGGCCCACAGTGTAGCTGAGTAGCAAGCCGCCCATTTGGGAAGGGGCAGGAGCTCCCCAGCTGACCCCCATACACCGCCACCACCTGTCTGACAACTTGTTTACACTCCTTGCTTGGCTCCAGGGAGTTTCACACGAGTTTTTAGCCCAACTGTTTTCAACAAGTCTTTAGCAGTAGAAGTTCGTACAACAGAGTCTTATACTTCAGAGCAATATAAAAATAGACCTAAATGGGACAGCTTTGGTTGGATAGGACAAGGGACTGGGGGTCCCCTCAACCCAGCATGTCAGCAAGGGTCTCTGAGGCTTGTTCACAGAACACAGATTGAGGGGCACCTGGGTGGCTCAGTTGGGTAAGCATCTGCCTTCGGCTCAGGTCATGACCCAGAGTCCCGGAATCAAGCCCCACATCAGGCTCCCTGCTCGGTGGGGAGTCTGCTTCTCCCTCTCCCTCTGCCTGCTTGTCTCTCTCTCTCTCCCTCTCTGTCAAATAAATTTTAAAAAATAAATAAAAATAAAGGACACAGATTCAAAGGCACTAAGGTACAGGCCCAAAACACCTATGAAGGTTCAAACCCCACCAAATGAGCATCCCTGATCCCATATCCCCAGGGACAGGGAGCTCACTACTGCCTGGAGCAGCCTAGCCCATCCTGGTATCTGTTTTTTTATGACACTCTCTCCTTCTCTTGGGGTCCACAGACTCTCATGCTCCCCCCCTGCACGAGGGGCAGGAATGGGGTCCCTTGAGGCTGCGCTTCCCCAGGCTGAGCTGCCTCTCTGCTCTGGCCAACCCTCACCCCAGGCCCCCTGTACCTTCAGTTCGTTGAGATAGCGCCTTGTATGCACCACCAGCAGGTCTTCATCCGAAGCCTCCCGCGCCTCCACCAGCATGCCATCCGACAGAAGCTTCTCTTCTGAAACCACAGAGTGGGCACCATGCTTCCCTGATGACTGGAAGGTGGACCTGGCTCCAGACCACTCCTCCAACAGGGCTGCAGACTTAGTCTCTGCTATAGTCCTGCCTTGGGAGGCAGTGGGCAACCTCTGGCTTCCAAGAATGGGTCGCCTCCTGGGCCAGGGTGGACAACACCAGGCCTGAGGGCCCAAGGGCGTCAGACATTGGGCACGTAGCAGTCGAGGTAGGTGGCACACACGGACCCCTAATGCTGACTCTCACTTTGATTCTCCGGATTCTCCCTGCATCTTCTGGTGACATCATGGGAGGCTCCGTGTGGTGTGGCCTCTCTTTAAGGCTTGCCTAAACCCTTGCTCATCTCCCAGTTTTTAACCCAAAAAGCAGCAATCTCGCAGACGGCCAGGCAACAGGAAGCAGCCTGAAGTGAATTACAGTTTTCCTGCATTTATTTTTTAACCATGACTTCCTATTTATGGCAAGTGAAACTGGCTTTTCCCATTTAGATGATATAATGTTTCCTTTTAAAACAAGTTCGTTTAAGTTTTTTTTTTTTAAGCACAGGCTAAGTCGATTAAAAAAAAGTGTGTGTGTATATATATATATATATATATATATATAAAGTAAATAACGGAGCAGGTGGTATGAGGAAATGGCAAGGTCCCAATAGCCGTTTGCAAATAATTGATGTTTGGGAAACACTGCAGCATTTTATCACCCCTCACAACCACCAGACAAGATTTGCTCTGTTTTGCAAAAGACGACACTGAAGCCAAGAGCAGGAAGTGCTCTAGGGCACAGTGAGAACAGACCATCCAGCTCCAGGTTCTAGGGAAATCAAAGGGACAAGGTCATTATCTAAGGAAACTGTGTTAATGTGTAACCAGTAGAAGCCAACTAGTTCCATACATTACCCAATATAGCTCCACAGACAGAAGGTACTCACTACTCTCCCCCCCCCCCCCCGCCCCAGTAACATTCCATGGCTCCCCATCGCTTTTGGGCAAAGGGCCAGCTCTTTTCTTGGCAGCTCCCAAGGCCTTCACCATGTGGCCCCTGCCTCCTTTCCACCCACATCCTCAGAGGAGAAAGGAAAGAACTCAGGAGGACTGTCAGCTCAGAGAGGAGGGAGACAAGGAACCCTATGTTGAGCTGCTGCGTAATGCAGGATCCCGAGAAAGGGCAATGGGGGCAGTGACTCAGGCCGGTTCTGCTGGAAACAGAGCATGAAGGATCACAGTCAAGAACGCAAGAGACCAGCTAGATGAGCAGCAGGCTGGCCCCACTCACCTTGCCGGGGTTCTCACAGCCCTAGCTCCCCACTTGTATTCTTTTCTACTTAAAGAGTTTTCTTTGAATACTCATTCTGGTCACAGTTGTAAATGGAAACTCAGTATCAGTTGCCATAAATAGAAGTTAACCAAAAATAGAATACATATATGATAAAAACAAACCGTTATTAATCTATCATTTGATTCTATTTTCTGTGATGTGCAGAGGCTGTGGCTTGCTCTAGATTTGTTAAAAGGGGAGATGGGCTTCAGTGTTAAAGACAGGTTAGCCCCAAAGTGAAACTTTCTCCACGGTGTGATCAGGATTGTGTGATTTAAAGATTCCGCATGCCTTATCCTATGCCAGGTAACATTCTCTACTTCTGTCAATTAAAGAACCCCTAATGCAGGAGAAAGGGAGAATATTCTTTCACTAGCCTACTGTGATGCCCGAATTTCCCACCTAAACCAGACCCCTGGATTACAAACCGAAGTTGAAAGCATACTCCAGAGTACCACCTTACTCAGTGGAATGAGCTGTGAAAGGTGGGAGCCTAGAGCTCTGAATTCCAGACCCCACTCTGCCACTTAGCAGCTGTGTGACTTTGGGCATGTTCCCTAACCTTTCTGGGCTCCAATTTCCTCCATCTGTAATCAGCAGGGTTGGAGCAAAGGCTCTCTACCTCTTGGATTCTCCAAGCACTGGATTCCTCTAAATTTCAGCTTCCCTGTGTCCATCCTTCATCAGCTTCCCTTCTATGGGCCTCCACGGACAGAGACAGGACAAGCCTGTGTTCAAAAGCCCCTTTGCCACCATGGGTGGAAGGCAGTATGAGGACTGAGCCTGGACCAGGGAGATGGCAGCTTGTGAAAGGAGGACACCGGGAGGGGCCGGGGACTGGTGTGGGGGAGGTGGGTTGGAAGAAACACATGTAGGGTCTCATAGGGCCTTGCATACCTTTTAGGAAGCTGATCACTTTGCCCCATTTTCCTGCGTCAAAGGGGTGTAGTTTCTCCAGGCCCATGAAGGTTATGTTGTAGCGTGGGGAATACACGATGGGCCAGCGCGACTCCGGCACATGCTGGTACAGCTGAGTTGCGTGAGGCCTTCCGTGTGCACAGGGACAGACACAGAGAGGGGCAATCTCAGTGTGGAAAGCATCCTCCTCCTCCCTGCAGCCCCACTGTACTAACCCCACAGCCCTGACCCAGTACCACTAGCTCCCTCTCCCTTGGTGGCAGGAAGAGCGCCATTCAGCAACCGTAACAACAGTCATGAGAGCAGCTCCTTACTGAGCACTGGCTCTTTCCCAGCACTATCCAACCCAAACCTCGCTGGAGCTCTGGGAGGTAGGCACCACCATCGCAACAGACGCTTGGAGAGGGAACCATACGTGCCCAAGGTCACACTGCAGATCTGTGCAGCAGCCAAAGTTCACCCAGGTCCACCTGGCTGCAAGAGCTCCGCATCTCACTTCCACATTATAACAATCATGCTAAACAGCCGCGTGGCCCTAGACCTCAGTTTCCTTAACCGTAAAATATGGGGCTGTCGCGAGATAATGCATCCAAACAGCTGAGCACAGAAAGCGCCCTATCCCTTAGAACTGGGGGTGGGGGTGACGGTTCCCAGAAACAGCAAGTCCGGGTTCATTCAGGCTGTGGCCCAACCCGCAGCCAGGGATGGAGATCACCTCGGCCTTGCCGCGCAGCTCACCACCCCACCGACTCTCACCCCATTACACCTCTGCAGCCACCGCCGCACCGGGACCAGAAACCCGGCTCCAGCTGCTGCCAGGGCGAGGGGCCTCCGCACAGCCGGCGGAGCCCGGGATAAGACAGACGTCAGACCCGCGCATGTCGCCTGAGGGACGGAGGCCAGGTCGGAGCTCCGTGGCCTGCACCTCGCACCGCAGAGAAGTGGCGCGGGGCCGGCCTGGACTCACTCGGCCTGAGCGGCCCCTCGCCTGCCGTTCCTGGGCACGCACCTGACGAGCCCGCCGGGTAGCCCGCGCACTAGCGCTCCCGCCCATGGGGACCCCTGGGAACCCCGGGGGCCTGGATTGGCGCCCAACCCCGCGCCCCCACCCCTGCCTCACTCACATCCCGGGGCCGGGCCCTCCCTGCGCTGGCCACTGCTCGGCGACCGGGCGGGGCGGGGCACGGCCCCGCCCAGGACACGCCCCCGGCCCCGGCCGTCTCCGCTGGGGGCGGAGCTCCGGCGGGCTTGACTCCGCCCCGCCCGCGCTCTCGCCAGCGTCACAGAGGGATGGAGTCCCGCAGTGAGCGCGCCCGCAGTTAGGAGGCCAAGCCTCCAACGGCCATCAAGCGCAAAGTCCCGCCTTCGCAGACAAAGGCCCAGTGGAATCTCAGCTGACTCGGGAAGCCACGCCCCCTAGGGGGTGGGCCGCCCGAGTTTTCACCAGGCTCGCCACGGAGGTTTGGAACGTGCGGAATCGCTCCGCCCCGGGGGAGGGGCCACCCACTGTCCGGTCTCCAGTCGACCCGCACCCCCGGTCTCTTTCAGGGCTGAGGCCTAGGGATGCCCGGTTTCCCCGCTGATTCTGCGGCAGGCGCGCTGTGTGACCTTGGGCAAGCGTCCCCGCTCTGGGGCCTCCGTTTCCAGTAAAATGGGATGGGCGTGCTCTGGCCCTGCAGTCTGTGACCTAATGAAATCCATGACTTCTCCGACTTGAGGCCACACGTGTGCCCTCCCCTCCCCATCTTTGGCGACCCCAAGATGAGACTAACTCCCCACACGTCATTTGGGTTCTCTGAGCCTCAGTTTCCTCGTCAGCAGAGCCGGTCTGGAGATCCAGTCTTAAGGGTACAGCCGGGTATCCGAGCTCGCTCCCTGTCCCTCCCACCCCGATCAAACAAGCCCAAGCGACAGTTGGGAGTGCCTTGGGGCTGGACCCTGGGACTAGGCTGCAACAACAGAGCCCCAGAAGACAGAAACAATGGGCCCCTCTGTTGGCCCAGCTGCCCCCTCCAGCCAAACAAGCAGCTGACCCGAGGGCTGCCAGGAACAGGGTAGCTGGGATCCCTGGTGGCTCCGTGAGGGCGCTCGTGTGTGTGTGACAGAGTGGGCCACCGTGAAGGAGAAGGGCACAGACGTTTGAACGGTGCCCTCCAAGTGCCTATCACTTGATTTTATGATGGCATTGGATTCTCGCAACCAATTCCTAGGAGGGGTTGCTGTCACCCCAATTTTTTCATGAGTTGAGCTGAGGTGCAGGTCTGGGTTAAACCTAGACAAGGCCACCTGTCAGCACCATGGCCTTGGGCAAGTTTGCTTTAGATCCTTGGTCCTCCGTTTCTGCATCTGAAAATGAGGTGATGCCTTCTCACCTACCTCGTGGGGAAGTTGAGACCATCTAAAGAGATAGTAATGCTGATGACTATTTAAAGAGCACCTCCTGTCTGCTGGGTTCAATTCTAAGAGCTTGATGATCACTTCATCCTTGTAACAAGCCTAGGAGGTGAACAACGGTTTTCCCCATTCTACAGAGGAAGAAACTGAGGCACAGAGTGGTGAAATAACTCTCCCTAGGGTCAGGGATGTGGACAGTTGTAAACTGCAGCCACAGAAGGAAAAAAAGTAATCTTTAATAACAACAGGCAAGAACCTGTGCGTAGCAAACCTGTTTCACCGTGAGAAGTTCATCTCAGGCAACGTGCTCTGTGGTTTGAAACACCCCACAGATAAGCCTGTTGTTGGGAGAACAAGGGTTTAGGGCAGTCCGGACTCGGGAAGCCACAACCAAACAGAGTAGGATTGATTGTTCTGGGTAAGAGGGTTTTTTAAGTTGTCCCCTGTGAGGCTCAGAAGTGACATGGTCTGAGGAGCCCCAGGGGCTTAGGAACACCTTCAAACCACCATACCAGCCTGGATCACTGACCTACACCATCACCTGTGGGAGAAATTAACTAGGTCATTCCTATTGTTTGGGGCCTGTTTGTTACAGCATCTTAGAATGGCCACTCACCAAGACATGCACTGGGACACAGCTGTGAACCCAACAGGCAAGATCTGAATGTCTTAGTCAAGCTCATGGTGGAGTGAGAGAGACAAATCTCAAACTAGGAAGTGATCATAAATTGCAAAATATAAGTGTTGTGAAAGGCACGGGCTGAGAGGTGGGAGAGAGTGATGGTGCCTCCCGATTTAGACACTGGTCATGAAGGCATCTTGGAAGAGATAGTTGTTTTCTACTTTTTTTTTTTTTTAATTTATTTGACGTGGAGAGAGCAAGCAAGTGAGAGACAGAGAAGCAATCACAAGCAGGGGAGAAGCAGGCTCCCCGACGAGCAAGGATTCCGATGCAGGGCTTGATCCCAGGACCCTGGGATCATGACCTGAGCTGAAGGCAGCCGCTTATCCAACTGAGCCACCCAGCTGCCCCTGTTTTCCACTTTTTAATCCTGTAAATCTTATTTTTTTTAAAAGATTTTATTTATTTATTTGACAGACAAGATGACAAGTAGGCAGAGAGGCAGGCAGAGAGAGAGGGAGAAGCAGGCTCCCTGCTGAGCAGAGAGCCCAATGTGGGGCTCCATCCCAGGACCCTAGGATCATGACCTGAGCTGAAGGCAGAGGCTTTAACCCACTGAGCCACCCAGGCGCCTCTGTAAATCTTATTTTAAAATGTTGTTGTGAGGGATACCTGGGTGGCTCAGTTATTAAGTGTCTGCCTTTGGCTCAGGTCATGATCCCAGGGTCCTGGTTTCCATCCCTGCATTGGGCCCCCTGCTCAGCAGGAAACCTGCTTCTCCCTCTCCCACTCCCCCTGCTTATGTTCCCTCTCTTGCGGTGTCTCTCTCTGTCAAATAAATAAATAAAATCTTTTTTAAAATGTGATATAACGACAGTGATTTATCGAACATTATATACTTATAATTTTCCCTCTTTTGTGCAATCTTAGAATATGTTTCATCTTCAAATGAATGAGAAACCCTCAAAACATTAACACTCCTTTTGAAAAAATGCAGGCATACAGTGACAACATTAACTGCAGAAATGCACCAAAGATGACTAATAAATGGCACAGATCCAATATTTAATATTAGTTAATATTAAGTTGACACAGTATTAAAACCAGGCCCCTTAATAAGAAAGCACTTCTATTTGCATTCCAGGACTTGGCAAGAATAATAATGTTACTGGCTAGTGTTTTTTAAAGCCTTAAGAGTGCCAAGCATGCTAACCATATACAATGTGTTTCGTTACTTGTTTTATTGATGAAGAGATGGTTCTTAAATGAGCAGAGGAAACCCCAAGTGTGAAGACTAGATGCCAGATGGAACAGGAGAATGTAGTGTATGTTTTATTCCTACCACAATGGGAAAATGTGTACCAAGCAGTGCCCCAACAGAAGAGGCAGGACCCAGTCAATAGGGTTTCATGAAAAGAATTTAGCAAAGAGGTAATTTACCCCAAGTGTATGGTGGGGTTGGGGGGCACTGTCATAAGGAAATCAGTGGGATGGTACAGTGTCTGGGCTGGCAGCCGAGGGGAACCTTTACCCCCTAAACCTGAAGTGAGGAGGAGAGGAGTGGTTTCCTGGAAGCAGCAAGAGCCTTAGTGTTGGGTGACGGGTACTCCGAGAAAAGCTGTGGCTAGAGACACAGTCACTGCCAAAACTGGGAGTAGGTCAGGGGAAATACCCCAACTTTTCTCTCCTCCCACCCTCTGATGCTCATCAGTGCCTCCCACTGGCCGAACCCAACTGGGAGCCAAAAACCAAGGAAGCCCAGGTGATGGCATCCACAGGGATTGGCCTTGCTTGGGGGAACACAGAACAGGTGAAAACCGTGGCTAAGGGAGCTGAGAGGTGGAGCCTAGGCAGAGAATAACCACAGGTATTCTAGATGACCTTAAAGATTTCTCCAGCCCTCTCTGAGCCAACTCTGAAACAGAAATGGGTTGGGCTTGAAAAGTACCTTTCTTGCCAGTATTGCCTGTAAGCATCTTGATGGTCTTGAGTACTTAGTAGGGCAGTTGCCATGGCAACCTGATACCCAGGCTTGGCTACCTGCGTCTACCATCCAAACCACAAGTCAAGGAGCTGGTCCAGCCAGGTGACCAGGTGATGCCCAAACGTTGAGAAATCATTGCATCTGTTAGAGCCCCTGGCCTTGGGCTCAGCCAGGTCAGGTTGGCAGGGCCCCTTGAGATCGGCAGAGATGTTTGGACACCCTGGGGAAGGATGAAGTCATTGCTCCCATCTCTGGGCTCCTAAGGGTGGTTTGCTTTGCCAGTGAGGACTGGCCCTGAGGGAGTTGCACAGCCATGAGAACTCATTAGCCCACAGTGCTCCCTGGACTCTCTCCCTCGAAGGCACATGAGGCCAACAACAAACAGCATGTGGGCATGCAGGTTCTCCCTCAGCTGCACACATCGAGGGAAACACATACTTCAGAGCCACAGGCACACACCCACAGCATCACACACAAATGCACAGATAGCTGCAGACACAGATGCTTACAGACAGACGTGGTCCCACAATGCATTCCCCCATGGCCCAGCCTGCGTCTGGCCACCCTGCTGATTCTTCGGTTCTTCCACTCTCCGTTTTCCTGATGGTCCAAGGGGGAAGGGGGGTGGCCCACAGTACGCTCCTGTGGACCCCTGAACCTCTCTGGAATGGATTGTCTCCTTCATCTCTGTCCCTCTGTCACAGAAGGGGAAGTTTCTAGAGCACAAATACAGAAGGAGGAAAGGAAAAAGTGAAAGCGAGAAGGAGGGGGACAAAGGAAGGGAGACAGAGACATAGTCATGATGAACATGGGACAGTACGAGATAAATATGTCAGGGCAGATCCCCGTTTTGTTGGGCCCCATGTTTATATGCGGGGGTCGGGGGGTGGGGACTGGTTTTCAAAAAGGAAGACCAAAACTCTGAATACAAATTAGAGACAGAGGCTTGGAGGAGGCCTGTGTAAGCAAGGGACCCGGAGTTGCAGAGTAAATCTGCTTCTGCCACATGCATGAAACGCAGATGGGTAGCCCACGAATGCATGTAGGAACACAGACCCTGGAACCCCTTCCTCCCAGACACGTATGCACATGGGTACACACACACACATGGCTCCAGCCCTCCGTGGCTCTCAGGATCTGGGCCCTCTGGACACCAGGCTTCAGAGGCCCCTGCAGCCCTCATTTAGAATTTAGGCCCTGGTCCAGCTCCTTCCACATCAACTGGGCATCCTGTTGGACCCATTCCCATGTGTGCACTTTGCTGTTTGAGAGGAGTAGACTCTGTTCTCTGTCCCTGCCTCCTCACCTGAACCTGTCCCCTCACTGTGAGCTGGCTTCCTATCACAGGGGCAGGCTGAGGAGGAGGAGGGAGCGGTCTCTGTCGAGAGGCTTGGCCAAAGCTTACTGAAGTGCCCCTCCCCACCATACCTCCCCAAGCCATCCTACTGCCTTTCCTGAGGATGGGAGGAAGTCCTGAGCTCTGTGTGGGTCCTCTTGGGGGAAGAGCAGTGTGTCACTCCCCCACACACACCCATCACACACAACTCTGGAGTGCCAAAGACTACAAAAGATTCTCAAGACCATAAAGCACAAAGAAAATGAAAACGACTCGAAATATGGCCACACAGATAATCCTGGTGGCGTTTTAAAAATAAAGCTAATGCAGGCCCACATTTAGAAAATTCAGACAGTCCCAAAAGATTACCAAATGAAAACTAAAACCTGCTCTTCTATCTCAGTCCCTCTCCCTGGATGTGATCGCTCTTTGCATTTCTTTCCTGAATACTTTGGTAGACTGGCTTTGACTGATAAAAACAGAATCACTCTGCCCACTGTTTTCGCGCGTTGCCAGTTTCCCACCTAAAACACATCTCTGCAGAGCTTTCCACATCAACATGGCCTAAGCTACTGCCACCTTTTTAATGGCCATGCTTCTTTCCGTTGTCTGAGTGCATTCTCTGTCGATGTATATCACTTTCCAGTTTCTTGCCTCTTAACTGTGGCCCAGCAGCTCCTTGGTGAGCCTGAGTCACACTATAGATATTTCCGTAGGGCCAGTTAGCGTGGAAGCACTCTGTCAAAGGATACACACATTTTTAAAAGAGATTTACTTATTTATTTATTTGACGAAGAGAGATCACAAGTAGGCAGAGAGACAGCCGGGGTGGGGTGGGGGGAAGCAGGCTCCCCACTGAGCAGAGAGCCGGATGTGGGGCTAGATCTCAAGACTCTGAGATCATGACCTGAGCCAAGGGCAGAGGCTTTAACCCACTGAGCCACCCAGGCACCCCGGATATATGAATTTTTAATTCTGGTAGAAATCGCCAAAACGCCCTTCAAAAGGATGGCATTAATTTACACATGTCTCAACAATATATGAAAGAGTCTGTTCTCCTACACAGTCCCTAATTTTGTCAAAACAGAAGAGTGAAAAGTCCTATCTCGGTGTTTTTCAACAACTTCATTGAAATATAATTCCGATGCTCTACAATCCATCCACTTAGAGTGAACACTCAAATAATTTTTAGTGTACTTAGAGTTGGGCCACCATCTGCAGCATCAATTTGAGAGCATTTCCATCACTCCAGAAAGAAACCTGGTACCCTTAACAGTCACTGTCCCATTTCCTCCTCCCCCAGCCCCTAGCAGCCACCAATCCACTCCCTGCATGGATAGATTTGCCTACTGGGGCCATTTCGCAAAAAGGAAATCCTACCCTCTATGGGCTTTTGTGTCTGCCTTACTTCACTTAGCGTAATGTTTGCAAGGGTTTTCCATGCTGTAGCCTGTGTCAGCGCTTCTTTTTTTATGGCAGAACATTCCATCATGGAGATAGACCCCGTTTTGCTTATCCATTCTCCAGAGGATGGATACTTGGGTCCTTTCCACTTTTTGGCTCTTGGGAATAATGCTGCTGTGAACATGAATGTACACGTTTCTGTGTGCAGGTACGATTTCATTTCTCTGGGATACATACTTAAGACTCTGTTGTTTTAACAGGAGTTTCTTTTCGTTTCAAGTGCAGGTGAACATCTTCAAGAGTTGTCTGTTGAAACCCATTGCCCATTTTACTGTTAGGTTGTTTGCACGTTTTCTATTTGTGGTGCTGTGAAAAAATAGGTATATTTTTATATATTTGGTCTTCATCCCTTTCCTGGCATCAAGCTCCTAAAACCCTTGGAATTTCCTAAGCAATGAGGACCATTAAAGATGTCTTTTGCTATGTTATTGAGGGTACTTTTGGAAAGTACCTGTGGGTGGGAGCTGGTTGCCAAGGGACCTCTGTGATTAGAGGGCTGCAACTTTTAGGCCCACCTCTGACCTCTAAGGAGGAGAAAGGGTCCAGAGATTGGATTCAGTCACCAATGAACAAAGATTTAATCAATCATGCCTAGGTAATGAAGCTTCCATAAAAGCCCAAAAGGATGAGGTTTGTAGGGTTTCTGGGCACACAAACACATGGAGATTTGGGGAGAAAGGCACCTGGAGAGGAGGATATGGAAACACCTTGCCCCTCTGCCATCCCTTCCCCTGTGCATCTCTTCCATCTGGTTTTTTCTGAGTTATGTCCTTTTAGAATAACCCATTAACCTAGTAAGGAAATTTTCCTGAGTTCTGTGAACTGCTCTAGCAAATCAATCAAACACAAGGAGGGGTCATGGGAACCTCAGATTTATAGCTAGTCTATCAGAAGGCAGGTAACAGCCTGGACTTGGAATTGGCATCTGAAGTGCCGGCGGTCTTGTCAGACTGAGCCTTTCACCTGTGGGATCTGAGGCTCTCTCTGGGTGAGTGTCAGAATTGAGTTGAATTGTAGGACACACATCTGGTGTCTCCGAATTGCTTAGTGGTGTGGGGAAAACACCCACACGCTGGAATTGATGAGCAGAGTTAGAACTGGTGTCAGAATCATGCTATTGATTTGGGTTCTTTGCTAAGAAAATGTAGTCCATTTTCTGGCACGCATGTTGTAAACATTTTTTCCCAATTTGTTCCTTGTATTTTGACTTCATTTATGGTCTTCCGTGACATTCAGACATCAAGTTTATGTTTTCAAAAATTACTAACCTTTTCTTTTTAGGCTTATAACCAGCTAAGTAAGGTCTTTCCCAAAAATTTATCCATAACTTCACGATTTTCGCCCTTCCTCCGTCTTGTTTTATAATGTTTAAAATTTGGATCCTTGTGGGTTTTATTCTGGGACCAGGAATAAAGATCCAGTGTTCTTTCCAGATGGTCAAGTAATCACCTCAACGTCTTTAATTGAAGAACCCATCTTTGTCACCACCCGTATGAAATTTCTTTCCATAAATTTGCTTCTTACTACTTTACCATAATTTTCATGTTCCAGTGTTGTCCTCCAACCTGCTTTGCGACCCTATAGCACTGTGGCTCTCAATCCTGGTTGCACACTGGAATCATCAAGAGGCATTTAAGAAAACACCAATATCCAGATCCCACCCATCGGATCAGAATCTCTGGAGGGTAGGGCCCAAGTATTGCTTTGTTTTATTCATCTTTTTTTTTTTCTTAGAAGCACTTTAGGGGATGGGGGTCCTAATGTGGAGCCAGGTTCAGGAACCACCACTCAACAGCCCTCCACTGACTTCTCAGGCTATTTCTTCTTTTCTCCCAACACTGATCTTATTTTCAGCCAACAGATATTTATTGAGCATCTACTACATGCCAGGCACTGGGGAATACAGGAGTCAACAAGATAGATAAAAATCTCTGCCTTCAAGACCTAATAACCCACTATTGGGAAGGACAGACAATCAATGTGTGAGTGGGGTCAAGGAAAAATTCTCTGAGGAGGTGACATTTGAGTCTAGCCTATATGATATCTCTGGTCCTATGAGGCAGACCTGGCAGTGCTCTCCTCACCTTTTCCTTCTCCTGCCCCTTGCTGACCATACCCCAGCTTTGTTCAGGGCAGCAATAAGCCTTGCCTACATGACTCCTTCATTTCCCCAGGCTCTACTGCACACAGTCCTGGCCAAGGAGGCCTACGCTGAAGTCTGCAGGATTACTAAGGATTAAGTGGGCATTCAAAGATAAGAAGAGCTGACTCATTGCCAGCAAGTGCTTACCTCTAGTAGCATGAAGAAAATAAACCCTTGTCTTTAAGCCATCGAGTAATGGACTTTTTGTTATTTCTGCCTGAAAAGCATTCCTAACTGATACAACCGACACCAAAGATTAGGTAGAAATAATCCATCTATGTCCATGTCTTAACACTGGCAAGTTCAATTTAAAAAGTAGCAGTGACTTGGCAACAGAGTAGGGTGAGGGAAGCATTCTAAAACTGAACAAGGTTTGGCCACCAGCATCTCAATTTTTCTTTTAATTGTGGTTAAAAAAATAACAAAATTAATTATAACTATTTTGAAGTTTACAGGTCAGTGGTGTTAAATATATTCACATTGTCATACAACAGAACTCCAGAACTTTTAATCTTATAAATCCAAAACTCTCTACCCAGCAAAAAACAACTCCCCATTCTCCCTCTCCCATATGCCTAGTAAACCACCATTTTACCTTCTGTGTAGATGAATTTGATCACACCAGGGACCTCATGGAAATGGAATAATATGGTATTTGTCCTTTTGTGACTGGCTTATTTCACTGAGCATTATGTCTTCAAGGCTCATCCGTGTTGTAGCATGTGATAGGATTTCCTTGTTTTTTTAAGTCCAGATAATATTCCATCATATGTATATATCCTATTTTCTTTATTCATTCTTCCACTGATGGACATCTGTGTTGTGCCCACCTCTTGAGTATTGCAAGTAATGCTGTTACTAAAATACCTCTTTAACATCCTGCTTTCAGTTCTTCTGGATATATACCCAGAAGTGAAATTTGCTGGGTCATATGGTAATTCTGTGTTTAATATTTTGAGGAAGTTCCACAGGGCCTGCAATGTTTACATTCCCCAAGAGTGCACAGCGGTTCCAATTTCTCTACATCTTTGCCAACACTTGGTTGGTTTGTGTGTTTTTGATAGTGGCCATTGTAACGGACATGAAGTGATATCTCATTGTGGTTTCAATTTATTTTTCTCTAATGAAGAGTGATATTAAGCATCTTTTCATGTGCTTGTTGGCCATTTGTATGTCTTTGGAGAAATGTCAATTATGTCCTTTGCCCATTTTTAAAATTGGTTGTTGTTGAGTTGTAGGAGATCTTTATATATATTCTGGATATTATCCCCTTATCAGGTATACCATTTGAAAATATTTTTTTTTCCCATTCTGTAGGTTGCCTTTCTACTCTGTTGACTGTGTCCTTTGATGTGCAGAAGTTTTTAAGTTTGCTGTGGTCCCATTTATCTATTTTGCATTTGCTGCTGGAGCTTTTGGTGTCATATCCAAAAAATCATTGCCAAATCCATTGTCATGAAGATTTCCCACGATCTTTTTTTCTAGGAGTTTTCTATTTATGCACGGCCCATGTATAAATAAACACTGACTGCGTATGAGCTATTTATACTGCGTTGGTCAGTTTCCCATGTGTGCTCACATCCATTTTGTCCCTTCTCTTGCCCTTTGGCCTCACAGGTGGCCAGTGGAAGCTGTGGGAGTATAGTGAAGGTAGGAAGAAAAGAGAAGCCAAAGTATTTCTCCTTTTCTTCATCCCCTGCGACATCTCTGACAATGTGTGGGGGGGTTCTCCTCTGTAGTTTTTTGTGGCCCTTGCTCCTACCAGGAAGGCTCCTCCCATGATTCTAGCTCCTGCCAGGCAATCCCAGCTCCCGCGTAACCCAGAACACTGATGCCTCTCTTTATCCAGAGGAATGATACTGACTTCCTCCTGGGCTAACCGATGGGATACCTCACTGTCATCTATTTCGCTTCCAACTCCTCCATTACCCAAGGAACCAGTTCCCTCTGGGTGGTTTGTGTCTTGCTGGCTATACCGAGGCTGATATCTACACTGATAGAGAAAAAAAAAATTTTTTCAGATCATAAAAGTGGTATGTATTCATTGTGCAAAATACAGCACATCCAGAAACATATACAAATGAAATAAAAATCAGCCATAATCCTACTACTAAAATTTTAGCACTATTACCATTCTCCATGTTTCTTGAATATGTGATACTGTATCCTGTATAATTTTATAATCTGCTTTTTTTAGCTGGCAGCATAGTACATGATTTCCCCATGTTGTTTATGAATTCCTTGTAAACATGGTTTTGAATGGCTATCCATAATATATCATTACCTGAATGTAATATATTGTTGGACATTTAGATGGGGTTTTTGTTTTTGCTAGTATAACACTATAATTAAAATCCATTTGTATATAGGGTTCTCCCTCCCCCCCCCACCTATTTTCAGATTACTTCTTTAGCTAAATTGAACCCAAGGTATGGACAATTTCAAGGTCCTTGGTATAAGGACCTTTATATGGTCCTTATAAGGTCCTTTATATGGATAAAGAAGATATGGTCCACATATACATTGGAATATTACGCATCTATCAGAAAGGATGAATACCCAACTTTTGTATCAACATGGATGGGACTGGAGGAGATTATACTGAGTGAAATATGTCAAGCAGAAAGAGTCAATTATCACATGGTTTCACTTACTTGTGGAGCATAAGGAATAACACATAGGACACTGAGAAGGAGAAGCGAGTTGGGGGAAATTGGAGGGGAAGATGAACTATGAGAGACTGTGGACTCTGAGAAACAAACTGAGGGTTCTGGAGGGGAGGAGGGTGGGGGGTTGGATGAGCCTGGTGGTGGGTATTAAGGAGGGCACGTATTGCATGGAGCACTTGGTGTGGTGCATAAACAACGAATTTTGGAACACTGAAAAAAATTAAATTAAAAAAAAAAAGGTCCCTGGTATACATGCTCAAATTACATTGTATAAATACTAAACCTATTTATCTCCCCAGACCCTCAGAGGAGGACCTTGCCTACCGTTACAGGATAGGACCTCCTGTGCCTTGGATTATAAGGCTCCTTAACTGATAGGAGAACTGCTCCTATCTATGACATAAAATGCCAACATTCCCAGTGGGCCTGGGAAGAAGGGCTCATTTCCAGGGTGCAGGCATAGAAGTATAGGGAAAAGCCATGCATCCGTTAGCTATCATTGTCTTATAAATCACCCCAAAACTTAAAAGCTTGAAACAACAAATATTCATTATTTCTTGTGAGCCGGTGGATCACTTTGGTGGTTCTGCTAATTTGGGTCGAGTTTTGGTGATCTTGGCTAAGCTCAGCTTAGGATGCCTTGGCTAGGATGACTCAGCCTTCTGAGTTAGTCTGCTGTGAACTCATGAAGAGTATCTCTTACCTCCTTCCAACCAGCTTGCCTGGGTACATCCTCGGGGCAGTGGCAGGATGCCAAGAAACAAAGCCATGATGATCAAGGGCTTTGTCAAGCTTCTGCGTGTACTAAATCTCCTCCATTCCATTTGCCAAAGTGAATCTCCCCCCTCTTCCGTGGGGAAGCCTATGGCCAGCATGGGACGGCCCTACTGAAGGATGCAAATATCAGGAAACAGGAAAAATCGGGGCCCTTATTGCAATCAATCGATTGTAGTTGCATCCTTGGCAGATGGGAATATGATCACCATAGCAACCAGCAAGGACTACTCCTGAGGCCCAGAAGGTACCAAGACAACATCTTAGTGGAGGCTGCTGACCTGCCCCCAGCACATACTGGACATCGCATTTAATCCTCCCGGAATATAGGTGCACCATGGGAATAGGAAGAGGGGAATGCTTGATTCACCACCCTTGAGGAATGAGATCTGGAAAGAAAAATTAAGTTGGAATACAAAAAATAAAAGTACAATTCTCCCACTCCTGAGTTTCTCATCCACGAGAGATGAGAAAAGAATTGGCCTTGGGTAGAATGGAGAGAGGCCAGTAAGACGCAAGAGTGCTAGTGTGCAGTGTTGGAGGGAACGAAGACTCCTACTCCCTTGGAATTGCCAGTTTGGGGGCCAGCAGGTTCCCTACATGCCAACCAACATCATCCCCTCATTTCATAGCCCAGGAAACAGAAGCCCAGGGAAGTTAAATAACCCATCTGAGATCTCACAGTGAGCTAATCATGCAGGAGGTAAGAACCCGTGCCTCTGCTTCCCTCTGCTACGCTGGGCTGCTGCTGGGCTTTGCTGCAAACACTCAAATTGCTTCTTAATTGGAGTCTCCTGCTTAATTAGCTGCTTCCTGAGCAGCCTGTGCTCCCTGTTTGGAAATCTCAATCAACATCATCATCTCTAAATTGGTGTGACCTCGCTCTTCTCATGTCCTCCACACAGGGATTTGCTTCATGGTTTTGCCCAGTAGGACAGCTGGGGAGGGGACGGGGCTTGCAAGCAAGCCGTCTTCCAAGAGAGCACAGCTGTTCTCACCACCATCCCCTGCTCCAGGGACTTCCAAGCACTTCCCAACCTCCCCAGGAGGATCAGGCAGATTGGACCCAGTCCAAGGTTCCCCACTAACTTCCTGTGTGATCTTGGGTAAATCTTGGTCCCTCTCTGAGTCTCAGCGACCACTAAAAGTCTTCCCCACATTAAAGTTACCAGATGTAGTAAATAAAAACAAAATGCTCATTCACATTTGAATTTTAGTAAATAATACTTTTTTAGTATGAGTATATGCATGCAGTATGGTCGTACTTATACTAAAGTCTTCTGTTGTTGTTTTACTAAAATTCAAATTTAACCGAGCATCTTATATTTTGTCTGACAGCTCTACCCCCAAATGGACAGTTCTTTTCCATTCTGCTCTACAGAAGCAGCTAGAGGCAGCACTCCGAGCAGAGGCTCAGGGTGAGGCAGACCCAGGCGTGAATCCCAGATCTGCCTTTGTGATCTTGGATAAGTCACTTCCCCTTTCTGAGCCCCAGGTTCCTAAATGATAAAACGGATGTGTTAATCTGTGATTGGTTTTCTCTGAAGACTAGGTGAGCACAAATAAAAAGATATCATTAGAATTCCCTTACAGACTGCAAAATGTGGCACAAAGTTGAACATTTATTAAGAACCTACTGTATGTGACACTCCACGAAATATGAGAAATAGTGATGGCAGTGCAGTTGGGAAGACATCTGTGTAAGAAACAAAATGCCTGAGGCTGCCCGTTTTTTCAGAATTCTTCCACAAAGTGAAATTTTCATCTGGAATCTCAATTCTGCCTGCTATAAACTGATAAGGAATTAGATGTTTTAGGGGAAAAAATCTGCAAAGTACCAGGAAAGAGTCATGTCTGGGCTTGGTTCCAGAAAGAGCTGGAGTGCTTCTTTGGACAAGCTGGGCTTTCAGATTCCCACTTGGGAGGGGACCTAACTAATCCAGGTAATCACATGTATCAGTTTGGATGGGATCTTTCCCATTGTGCCTTTGGGCTCTATGTGTCTCCTGGCTGCATTTGACTCCTACCTGCTAGAAGCCTGCACTGGGGGGGATGGATGTCCATGGAATTGCCTGCCCAGCAAAGCTTCTTGTTTAGAGAATCTATCCCAGCCACCCAGAGTATGGGAGAAAATATTTGCAAATCATGTATGATAAGGGATTAGTTTCCAGAATATATAAAGAACCCCTACAACCCAAAAAACAAATTCACACTGGGAAAAGGATTTGAATAGTTATTTCTCCATAGAAGATATACAGATGGCCACGAAACATATGAAAAGATGGTCAACACTGCTAACCATTAGGGAAATACAAATCAAACTACAATGAGATACCACCTCACAGCCATTAGGATGGCTATAATTAAAACAACAATGACAACAAGCTAGAAAATGACAGGTGTCCGTGAGGGTGTGGTGACCTTGCAACCTCAGGCACTGCTGGTGGGAATGTAAAGTGGTGCAGTGTCTATGGAAAACAGTAGTGCAGTTCCTCAGGAAAATTAAACATAAAACTACTACATGATCCAGCAATTCCACCCCTGGATATGACCCAAAACAATTGAAAAAGCAGGGTCTTGAAGAGATGACTGTACACTCCTGTTCATATCATTATGCCAATGGCCAAAAGGTGGAAACAACCCAAAAGTCCGTTGACAGATGAATTGATAAACAAAATGGGGTATATCCATACAATGAAGTATTATTATTCGGTCTTTTTTTTTTTTAAGGATTTTATTTAGAGAACTTGAGCAGGCAGAAGGGTGGAGAGAGAGGGAGAGAGCATCTCAAGCACACTCGCGCCCGCCGAGTGGAGAGTCAAATACCAGAACCTGGACATGACCTGAGCCAAAATCAAGAGTCAGCTGCTTAACCAACTGAGCCACCGAGGCGCCCTGTATTCATCGGTATTAACAGGGAAGGATATTCTGACACCTATCACAACAAGGATGAAACTTGTAGACTTTGTACAAAGTGAAATAAGCCAGACACAAAGGACAGATATTGTACAATGGCACTAACATGAAGTCCCTAGATGAGTCAAACAGAGACAGGTGGAATTGCTGGATCATGTAGTAGGAAATCGGATGGTGGCTGCCTGGGGCTTGGAAAGGGGGAATGGGGAGTCAGTGGTTGGTCAGGCACAGGTATGTGACTTGAGCTGGGCCATCTAGATCCCTTCCTGGGACTGTTGCTGGATCTCTTAGAAAAAGCAGCTTCTTCATGGGAGGCTGCTAAGTCAGGGTATAAGGAACATATATCAGGAGCTGCGGGTGAATGCTTTGCCACCAATTCTGAAGAGTCTAGCTCAGAGTGAGACCCAATTCATCAGGAAGTCTAGTGCAGAGACAGGGAGACGAGACCCCAGATGGTTTGAACCATGCCTGAAGCCAGTTCTCCCACTCTGTAAACTCCCTTTGTGCTGGTCTGAGCTAGATTTTCTGTCACCTGCCAGTGATGGATGTGTTGCTCCAATCTGCTAAGATACGCAGAGAGAGGCTTCAAATGAAGACAAAAGCCTCCAGTGGCTCAGCCGGGCATCTCTGATGGATTCACGTGCACTTCCTACATATTGAGTGCCTGCTCCCTGATGCCTTAAACAGGCAAACCTCAAGACGGACAATTCTCATCAGTGTTTGGGATCCAATAGCCACACTCCGTGGGCAACCTGAGCAGGACCTTAGAAATGTGAGCTGTATTCCATGCCCTCCCCACCAAGCTCATCCCTCATGCTGGCACTCAAGTCAAACCCTCATTTGACCCCCTCCTAGCTCTCTAGCCCACAACATTCCCCCACCCATTTGACTTCAGCCACACTCTAACACCCAGGAAACAGGCTTTGCTTCCCAGCCTCTATACTTTTTCTCTTCCTGTTCCTCCTGCCTGGTGTGCCTTTCTGCCCTGTTTATCCCCATTTTTCACTTGTTGAGTATCTACAGAAACAACAGCACATTGCCACCCCCTCAGAGACATGTCCCTGATTTCTGTCCCCCTGATTGGTACTTAGCCCCATCTGACAGCCTCCAAGAGCTCCTGCTCTGAACCTGGAGCAAAGAGCACTCTGTGTTGGAGTCCCAGCCTGAGCCTATGCTGAGCTTGCCCTGGGTTCAGAGGGGTCCAGACCCATCTGATAAGCCAACAGAGCTAAGGAAGAGACACCAAGTGGCCATTTTCGAGACTGGCGGCTACCTATGGCCCTCTCCGAGCTTCAGTTCCCACATCTATGAAGAGTGCATGGGAAATAATACTATGGACCTCATCTAGTTATTGTGAATTTAACACAAGCCATCCATGACTACTATAGCCCACTGTACATTACCATTTACATGCAGGAGTTACATCATATGCACTTTTACTTGCAATAAATCAAACATAAGAGAAAGAGCTCTTCTGAACTCCTTACCACTTCCCCACTTCCCACCCATTCAAATTAGCCTTGGGTCTCCATCATCCCAAAGAAAATAAGACCATGGGCAAAAGGAAAAGAGAAAAAGTTAATGATTAGATTGGAACTTCCGAGAGCCCTAAATTCTGTTAATTTCAGGAATTTTCAAGGGTAAATTGACTACAATGCATTTTGAGTCTTACATATAGGCTTTGGAACCTAACCTCCACTTAAGGAAAAGTTCCTTTATGTCCTCCAGCCGCCGCCTCCACCAAACCTTTGGATCTAGGACGCTGGGGGCTAGTCCCAAGGCCTCAGTCCTGGTGATGAACACCAGGCAAAGGGAATCTAGAGATTCCACTGTAGGAAACCTGTCTGGCAGAGTGGGGTGTTCTGTCTAAAGACCCCCTTGCAAGAATGGACAGGAAGAATGCACCATGGGGCATAGTGACTCAATGCCTGATCTATCTTGTGTTGGTGGAGGGAAGCCTTGAATTGTACCAAAACTAGGAACCCTGGCATGCTGAGCATGATTTGAGGACAGTGGCTGACCACAAGAGTATCCTTCACAGCCTTGAACTGTGTAGGACAGCACTGTGGCCAGTTCGAGGATCAAGGCCAGTGAGAACATCAGCAGAGGATCAGGTTCAACAGAAACACCCTGTGGCAGGGGTAGAAATAATCCCAGCTAAAAACTGGGCCCTGCCACAGGCTTGGTCCCGCTCTCTTTTCAAGAGTTCCTTTGCTGGAGGGGGAGTGGGCTGGAGGGGGAAGTTCCTTCGAATTGTTAGACTGAGTAATTAATTACTCAGTTTTCCAACAATTCAGAAAGAGAAACAACTTATCTAGGAATATGCAGACTCAAGTCTGTTTAAATGTGAAAAATTAGAGGGGAACCTCATTTGTATTCCCAAACTGCTATATTAATCACAAGTTAGCCTTAATTTTGTTGTTAAATTGTCTTTTCAATGATATCCCACCAGTCGCTACCTGAGGTTTCTCTTTTCCTTTTCTTGTTTGCTCCTCGGTCTGCGGCTGTGCCTGCAAACACGTTTGATTGTTGGGATAAGGTTTAATTACCTCCCACTTGAAACGGAAAGGGTAAACTAGGCCAAGCACGCATCTAAGGTAATTAATTCCAATTTTTCCCCAGCCTCGGCATCCATCCAGGACTGTCAAGTTGATCACTTTGTCAATACATCTGAATTCCCTCTAATCGCGGTTCGGTTTCCTAGGAAGCCTTGCTTATGCTGGAACTTCGTGCAGGGCGAGGGAAACTCAAGATGGGGGTCTGGCAGGGAAGGGACGTGCTCAAAGAGCCCATCCATGTTGTTTCGGGTACCAGAACCCAAATCAGACCCTTCTAAAACCCAATCTTCCTTTTGCTGAATTTATTAGTGTAAAATATTGGCCCATAACAGAGACACCAGAAGTAACAGCTTAAACTAGCTAGACTTTTACTTCCCTCTTTCATAAAAGTCTGTTGGGAAGGGGGGGTAGGGTTGGTCCAGGACAGGTAACCCAGCTCAGGGACAATGCAGGCTCTAATTGTTGCTCTACCATCCTCCATGCATGGCTCTTTGGGTCTAAGACAGACGCTCCCACTTCCCTCATCGTTCCTTCCCTCCAGACCGTGGAAACGGAAAAAATGAAAGAGGAAGGTAAGCACCCTGCCTCTAAAGGCATAGACCAGAAAGCGCTCACAGACTTTACTTGTATACTATTGGCCAGGACTGGCTCACATGACTCTGCTTACACACTATTGGCCAGGAGTGGGGCACACGACTCTGCTTATACACTACTGGCCAGGAGTGGCTCACATGACTCTGCTTACACACTATTGGCCGGGAGCGGTGCACATGACTGCTTACATACTATTGGCCAGGAGCAGGGCACATGACTCTGTTTACACACCATTGGCCAGGAATGGGGCACATGACTCTGCTTATACACTATTGGCCAGGAGTGGCTCATGTGACTCTGCTTTATTGGCCAGGAGCGGGGCACATGACTCTGCTTACACACTATTGGCCAGGAGCAGGGCACAT
>NW_022631468.1:0-75939 GCF_010015895.1 Lontra canadensis
CCCCCCCCCATACACACACACACACCCACTCCCTCCTGCCCCACCTCCCTACTCCTACCCCTTCCTTCCCTTTCCCCTCCTCCCCCACCGCAACCCCGGGTGCATTCTGGACAGCATCTGGGATCTAACCCCCAACCCCGTACTTTGCTCCCCATTTCCTCTGAGCCCCCACCCCTTTAGTCGCTTTGCCCGCCCTCCCTCTTCCTTCTTCCCTCCCTCTCTTTCTCCTTTTCTCTCTCTAGCTCTCTATCTCTCTCACCCTCCCTCTGCCTCCTTTTCCTTCCCTCTCCCTCCCTCTCTCTTCCTCTCTCTCTCTCTCTCTCTCACTCTCACACACATTCTCATTCCCCTCTCGTGGTGGTGGCGATTGCCGGGCGTTCCCAATCTCCCTCCCCCACCCCTTCAGCCAGTTCTTAAAGGAGCCGGCCGGCAATCTTGGAAGGCGGGAGAAATAGGGAAAACTAAATTGTGCGTGTGTGTGTGTGTGTGTGTGTGTGTGTGCGCGCGCGCGCGCGCGTATGCGCGTGCTCGCGTGCGTGTGTGTCTGTCCATGCAGCAGGGTCTGTGTGCGCCTGTATGTGTTGGCTGTCTGTGTGTCAGAAAGCCTGTGTGTCTTGAGTGTGCTGCTATTTCTGTTTCTGTCTCCACCTATGTGTCACCATTATGCAGCATGTGTCTCTGGATATTTACCTATGTGGTGTGTGTGGGATTATATTCCAGTAAGTCTCTGCGTGCGTCTCTGAATGTCTTTCTCTGTGATTCTCTGGCTCCGTGAGGCTCTCGGTCTCAGAATGTGGGACTATATGACGGATCTCTGTGGGTCTGGAATATCGGTCTCCGTGATTGCAGCGTCTGTTGTGAGCCAGGCTTGGTCTCTCTTGCTCCCTTTTTTGAGTCTTTGCGACTTTACCTCCACGGGTCTCTGAGTGTGTGTGTCCCTCACACTCTGTTGTGTATTTTACACTGACTGAGCATCAACAATGCCTGGGGTTCTAGGCAAAGTGGTCTCTGTCTCAGTTCTGGTACTTGGTGTGAATTACAGAGAGCCCACAGAAAGGACCAAGGCTTCCGAATTTGGGAGTGGTGAGGGCTGAGGAGAAATGTACAGGAGGGGCACGGGAGGCTCTGGGGACTCTGGTGAGTGGCCATTCTGCCCTCCCTGCCCCCCAACCCTGGTTGACCGGTAAGAGGGTCTTCATTGGGCCTTTGTGCCTATCTGCTGCTTTTCCTGATGATGCCTTGGAACCCCAGAATGAGGTTAACAATCCTACCCTCTCCTGGTGTGGGAAGTCCTCCTGTGGGGTTAGCAGGTCCCGGGGTCTAGAGAGTCCGTTGTTCGTGTCCAGCCCAGCGTGCTCAGGGACCTGAGCTCCATACGGTTCCAGTGTTCCCCACCCCCGTGACCACATGCTGCTCGGGCCCCTAGCTGAGCCCCCATGAGCTCCACTGGCGGAGGAGTTGGAGTTGGGGACTGGAAACTTGGAGTGGCAGCAACTGTCCCTGGGTCAGTCCCCTAGGATTTTCCAGCCATGGCCAGGCACACAGCCAGGGTCTGAGAGGCAGTGGAGACCATGAGGCGGGTCCCCAGAACCCCAGGCACTGGAGACCTCTCCTACCTGTAGGAGAATCAGCCAGCGCCCAACTGGGGCCCCCAAAGACCCCCCCTTCCCCGACTTGGGAGCCCTCCCCTGAACATCTTAGATGACGCCTACTTCCCTCTTTCCACAGGCCTGTCTGGCCCTGAGGGAGTCCCCTTTCTGAAGCTGTGGTGCTTGGACGACCTCTCTACGTTGCTGGGCACCTGTAGGTGTCCCTCGAGAGCTCAGTCTTGAGGTTCAAGTCAGTGTGGCCATGAAGGGGCTGCCTGTCGGGCTGATGCTGTGACCCTGGAGTCTGCCTTTCCTGCCAGTCCCCCTGCCCGGAACATGTGGCTGCGGCTTGGCCCGCCCTCGCTGTCCCTGAGCCCCAAGTCCACGATTGGCCGGAGCCTGTGCCTCACCCTGTGGTTCCTCAGCTTGGTGCTGAGGGCCAGTACCCAGGCCCCAGCACCCACAGTCAATACTCACTTTGGGAAGCTAAGGGGTGCCCGGGTGCCACTGCCCAGTGAGATCCTGGGGCCTGTGGACCAGTACCTGGGGGTGCCCTATGCAGCTCCCCCCATCGGCGAAAAACGTTTCCTGCCCCCTGAGCCACCCCCATCCTGGTCGGGCATCCGGAACGCCACACACTTTCCCCCAGTGTGCCCCCAGAACATCCACACGGCCGTGCCCGAAGTCATGCTGCCCGTCTGGTTCACTGCCAACTTGGATATTGTCGCTACTTACATCCAGGAGCCCAACGAAGACTGCCTCTACCTGAATGTCTATGTGCCCACGGAGGATGGTGAGTGCTATGGCCAGGCGCTGTGCCCTCCCCGCCCCCCCCCCCCCCCCCCGGTGTTCGGGGCTTGCCCGTGGTCCTGTGCCCTGCAGCCTGCCTCTGTCCGTCTGTGAAGATGCTTCTAACCATCACTCTGCTTGGCCTCCTCCCCACCTTCCCCCTCCCTGTTCTCCCTTCACCCAGCATTGTCTGAGCTCCCATGTGTGAGTGACATTGTTCCCAGGAGGGGGCCTGGCCAGGCCTGAGAGCTTTGACAGGTCTAGGGCCAGAGTGCTGGATGGGGGTTCCCTGGGGAAGTATGGGTCCCTGCAGGGCAACTGCCCATGGGAGGATGCTGGCTCCACCAGGCCCCCCCTGTTGCCATTCCGTCTGCTTTGAAAGGTAGTAGGTGTGTGTGGCCAAGGGAGCTGGGTGTGTGTGGGGTGGGGGCCAGCCTGGTGGGCATTGCTTAGGTGCCTCCTCTTGGGCTAGCCGCTGCCTCCTCCCGCGGGGCTCACACTAAGGTAAGTGACAGAAACAAGGAGATGGTGGGACAGGCTCTCTGCCATGTGCCACCTGCAGAGCAGCTCTTGGGGCCTGGGGAGGGGGTTGGGGGGTGCATGCCCCTGGGCAGAGGCCTCCTGTTATTTTTTAGTTTTTTATTCATTTTACAGTAAAGCGGATTTCCAAGGAATGCGCCCGAAAGCCCAACAAGAAAATTTGTAGGAAAGGAGGTAGGTAGCGAGCCGGCGGGGAGGGAGAGAGAGAGAGAGGGAGGGCTGCCTGCCCACCTGCCCTTGTCCCTGAGGACCCAGCCTTCCTTCAAGTAGCCTAGGCTCAGGGGGCGGTCGGTGAGCAGGCCTAAGCTCCACCTTAGCCAAGGGCCCTGGCTGTTCTTCAGGGACGATTTGGTGGCCTAAGGCAGGTTCAGGGCAGAAGCTGCAGCAACCTCGTTTCTTCCGATCTTCCCAGCCCGGGATTCCACCATAAGGTGTGTGCCAAAGACAGAGCCCATGGTTCTCTCTTGAGCCACCTCGCGTTGGGGGTGGGAGGATCTCCAGGCACCCAGGATGAAGCCAGAGGCTCTGCCCTCTTCCTGGCACGGCAGCCCCGAGCTCACCCCTCCCTACTCTTTCCTGGGGTCGAAGTCTAGACTCAACTCTCCGACTCTGACGTTTAGACTCAAGTCATCCTGCCAATCACTCCTGGCCTGCCACCGCCCCCAGACAGAGCATAGCTGTGTGACCAGACCGCCCCCCACCTCCCTGGGCTAGTCCCATGACAGACATTGGGGGACTCTAGGAACCATGGACTCGAAAAGGAGACACAACATCCTGAATTTTGCATTTACCCAGAAATGTGCTTCCCTTGTAGGTCCTGTAAAGCACTTAAAATCCTCCCCACGTCTCTGGGGGCTTGTAAGGCAGGAATCAGTTTCCCAATTTTACAGATGAGGAAACAGGCCCAGGGGAGTGACTTGCTGCTGCTCGAGGCCCTGTCGCTGGTCTCGGGCAGAGCTGGGACCCAAACCCGGGTCTCTTGACCCTCGGGGCCATGTTCTTTCCACTGTAGCACGCGAGGCAGCTCCCATCTGGTCATTCCTACCTTCACGACTCTGAAAACAATGGTGAAACAGTGGATGGGCTGGGCCTAATTGGAAAACAGTAACAGCTTAAGGAACAGGTGGAAAAATCACAGCCTGATCCCTACAACCTTTTGGCAAGCTTGGAGTTTGTTTTCCTTTGAAATCCTAGGGCAGGGTTGCCGCCCTCGCAGTGAGTGGGGTTGTCAGGATTCCTGGGCCAGGATGCTCCCTGCTGAGCAGGAATCTCTAGGGGGCAGATTCTGGGGGAATCCACATGTTCAGCTTATGTGTGCTGAGTGCTCTTGACAACCCTGGAGCACGGAGTGGGGCCTGGGGCTCTGGGGACAGCGTTCTGCCACATCCCCATGCCCAGCCCAGGACCTCACACGTAGGCGATCAGCACACACTTCCCCGCACAAGTGAAGAAGCACTGTGGTGTTGCAGAAAGAGAGCAGGGCTGGGAACCCAAAGCCTAACGGAGCCCCAGCTCTCCTGCTAGCTTGCAGTGAGACTTTAGGCAAGTCTTTTCCTGGAGGGGCCTCTGTTCCCGCCTCTGAAGGTGATAAGGGGACCATTCGGGCCTTAACATTCTACTAGTCTGTGAATGAATTCAGGAAAAGGGTCTCTTAAACCTACTCCCGTGGGTTACTTCCTTGGGTGAGGGCTGGGGGGCAGGGAGAGAGGTTGACAGTGAACTTTAACTGTTTCCAGGAGTAATGATCTCCTCCAGAGTGCCAGTGAGAGCCCAGGGCAGTCCAGTCCCGAGAGTTTGGCTAGAGAGCTGACTGGAAGCTCGGGTCAAATGCAAGCATTTAGCTCTCAG
Source organism: Lontra canadensis (assembly GCF_010015895.1). NCBI lineage: Eukaryota > Metazoa > Chordata > Mammalia > Carnivora > Mustelidae > Lontra > Lontra canadensis. Next base: position 4,767 of record NW_022631468.1, read on the forward strand.
GATTGTTGACTGTGGGCAAGGCCATGAACTAGGCACTGTGGGGCTGTGGAGGGGTAGGAGGCAGAGGCAAGATTTAGACCTAAACCATGGCTTCATCACCACTCTGACGAAGCTCCCATCCTAGGATTGAAACCTGGCGGGTTCAGCTAAGCCCCGCAGGCCAAGCTGGGAAATGAGCCCCTGACAGTGTGGGGGAGGGCATTCGGTCATTTCACTGTTCAAATTAGTTCCCTATCCAGGGCCAGCTGGCCATTTGGATCGGAATTTACAGACCCCCGCTTCTTGGAGCAGAGACAGCCACCGAGGTTGTTAGGCTTGTGGTGTGCATAGGGTAGGCAGGACCAGCCCCGGCTGGGACCCTGCAGCAGCCCAGGGCTGGGACAGGGGATGGTTGGTGGAGCTGGCCTGCGTGCTGGGCATGACAACAAGGAGTTGTTCCGTAAGCGCTCAGCTGAAGGAGAAAAGGCGTCTATCTTGGTGGGTGGGGGGAGTGGGGAGCAATAGGGTCCCAGCTTCTAAGTCCATGCCCATGCAAGTGTGGGATTTCGTGGGGGGGCGGGGGAGGAGGACCTGCCCCCTCCCCCCACTTCCACCTCCATCAGGTTGGAGGGAATGCATGTTTCCGGATGAGTAACTCCCTTCTTCCACTTGGGGGGGGGCTGTCTGTCATGTGGGTGATGCTGCCCCATGCCCCACAGGGTTTCTGAGCTCAGTCCTGGCAGGTGTTAAGACGGTAGGTGCCACTGGAAGTTCGGGAAGCTGGAGGCCATTTCTGCCCCTTGGGGTGGGGGTGGGGAGGGGTGGGAGGCTCTTGCCCTAGTTGAAAAGCCATTTTGTAATATGAGGGCGGTTCCTGTTTTGATTAATAGCTGTGAGGGATTTCAGTCACCAAAGCCCAGACCAGCTGCGAAAGAGGGCTATTTGCTGCCTGCAGGCTGAGAGTATCTGGTGTCATAGACCAGAGGGTAAGCCCTGGGATGCTGGCAGAATGACCTTGGTCTCCGAACTCTGCCCAGCATCCAGGCAGTAGGCCCTCTGTCTCCACAGCCATGCTCAAGATGCACTTCTCATCTCCTTAGAACAGGAAAGAGAGCTGGTGCCAGCTTACCCACAGGTCCTTAAATGTCTCTCTTCTCTCCTCTGTTCCCTTCTTTTCTCTCCTTCCCTTCCCTCCCTTCTCTCCACCCCACCCCCCACTCTCCACCTCTTTTCTCGCTGATTTTTTTCCTTCCCTCTCCCCCGGTCCCCAGAAAGGTGGCATGGTGCAGTGGAAAGACCATGGGCTTTGGAGCAGACCTGGGTTTGAATCTTACCTCTAGCACTTCCTAGCTGTGTGATCTTGAGCAAGTCACTTTACCTCTCTGAACCTCAGTTTCCCCATCAGTGAAACAGGAGTAGAGACAGTACCCACCTCACTGGGGTGTGAGGATCAAACAGTATGGCAGACGTAGAGTGACACACGGTAAACACTCGGTCTATGGTAGGAGCTATTATCATTATTCCTCTGTTTCCCCTCTCTCTCTGTCTCTCTCCATCTCTCTCATGTCCCTTTCTCCTTCTCCCGTTCCTCCTTTCCCTCCCTCCCCCTCTGGCTCTCTCTCGATCTCAGAGCAGTGCTTGCTGCTCTTAGGCTGGGTTCCTGCTCACAGGAACCCCATTTGCCATCAGCCAGAGCAGGGGCCCCGACGAGGAAGACCAGAGGGAAAGCTTCATCTCCCATTTCCTCCTCTGGGAATCAGGGTCAGCTGAGGCCCAGCTTGAGCCTTCCCACCGGGCCCAGGTAGCCCAGGGCCGGGGGGCCCCAGTTCCCGGCTCTGCCCTAATAGCTCCCATCCGTATCCAACATTCTGGCAAGGCCACCTGTCACCCTCAGCGCCTGCCCTGGCTCTCCAGCTCAGCCTGCCTGTGTACACACGTGCAGCCCCTGCCACCTGGGAGAAATCCTTTCCCTGAGTGGGTCTCTGGCTCTCTGCCCTGGCCCATATGCTACTCCCGCCTTCCCAACTGGGAAGGGAGTTGGCTGAGAAGGGCTGGTGGGGACTGGGGGGGCGGGGCAGGGAGGCGTAAGGAAGCCAGTCCAGCAGGGGCCTGCAACACCACCATCGGCTAATAAAGGTCTGGGCCTCAGCCCACCCATTCCCTCGGTTCTTGCCATCCCTCCTGCCTGTCCTGGGCCCAAGCCCAGAGCTGGCTTGCTGGGCCACACTGCAGTCATGCTGTTTTTGAATTCTCTCTCTGTTTTGTTCTCTGTTCTGTGCTGTTGTGTCTCCCCGTGTCTGGTCCCCAGGATCCGGCGCTAAGAAACAGGGCGAGGACTTAGCGGATAATGACGGGGATGAAGATGAAGGTATTTGGGGGCTGCAGGGCGCGGCGGCTGGTGCATGGCACAGAGCCCCTCCCCTTCTCGATGGGGAGAAGCCCCGTCTGTCTGTCTGTCCGTCCGTTGGTGTGTTTCTGTTCCTATACAAGGCTGTTGGGCTGTTCATCCACCTTTGGCCTGCTGGGCCGCTGGGAGTTCCTGGGTGATGGACCCGGCTGGCTGGAGGGCGCAGGGGACCACCAGTAGAGCCGGGGGGGGCAGCCTCCTCGCCCCGGTCCCCTACCCTCGTCCTGAGTCCTACAGTAGAGAAGTGGGCACTGCCAGAAACAGCTTCCTCCCGCATCTTCCGTGGTTCAACGGGCACCTGCCCCCACCTATCAGCAGGGAGAGTGGAGAGAAAGCAGGGCAGAGGGAGGGCGGAGAGAGAGGTACAAAGGAGACCGGATGGTGAGGACATACCTGGGTTTCACTGCAGAGACACATGTGTTTCGCGGGAAGACGGGCTCTTGGGAGAGGGGCCTGGCAGGCCGTTGAGCTGAAGAGTGAGGCCGTGACAACCAAAAGGGCTGGAGATTAGCAACACCTAAATCATCACTGTCCACCCCCCCCACCCCCCTGGCCTCCTCCCAGGAAAAGATATATGGCCTCAGGGCCCCGGACTACAGTGGTTGGCTCGGGACAGGGCCAGGAAGGCTGTGGGCTAAAGTGCCAGGCTGAGGCCAGGACGCCCAGCCCAGTCAGTAGATGGCATAAGATACTTGGGTGATGGTGGAACCAGTCTGCCTTCCTCCTTGGGAAAACAGGTTGTGTTTGCTAGGCAGCACAGAGCATTTCCTTCTACCTTCCTTGCCCTGGCCCTGCCCCTCCAGCCCTGGAGGAGCCAAACAGCTGTTGCGGCGGGGTGGGGGGGGGTCCGCTGGTGGCTGGTAGGGCCGCACTGGTGGGGCGGAGTGTTGGTCCAGCTCACACACTGAGAGGCTGCAGGTCAAGGTGGTCAGGTCAGGAGCCTTCTCTTGACTACCCAGACCCAAGGCCACCGCTGTGCTCACTGGGCTTGGGAGTGGCCGCTTGAAGGTCTCTCACTGAATGGCCTCTGGGGAGGCTCCATCTTCATCCTGATGCTGATGGGAGGGGAGGGGCTGCAGAGTGGGGTGGGGGGGTCTCTCTCATTCTTAGTTCTGCCCCTCTCCTCTCCCCCATACCCAGTGCTTCCAGTTAAGTCTGCCTGATGCCCCCGGGGGACAATGGGGTAAATGAGCACATGGCTGAGAGACCATGTCACTAAGGTTCCTTCTACCCCATCACTGCCCTTCACTCCCTTTTACCCACGTCCTTCCTTGTTCTCTCCCTGTGCCACCCCCTTCTTCCCACTCCTCTTGTCTCTGTCTGCACTGGGGGGGGCCAGCTGCTGCCAATGGCCTTACTTCCATGTAACTTGGTCTAGTCTTGGGGGTTTCAAGGCTCCCCAGCCCCTGCTCTCCTAGGCATGTCAGGTCCCAGGACTCCGGGTGCCCCGGGGGCAGGGACTCGCTTGAGCCAACTAAGAGACCAGACCTGCCTCTTCCTCCTGCTCCCCCGTCCCCAGGGCCCAGCCTGTGGCCTACCTAGGCCCAACCATAGCAGGCCTGGCTGACTGCCTTCAGCTGGGAGGCTGAAACCTGAGTTTTTAAAACCAACGCTGAAGTCCACCTCCCGCTAAGTCTCTGGCCGATGCTCAAGCTCCGGGCCCAGCAGTCCCGTGAGTCCTGCCCCCAGAGCTGGCGGTGGTGTCCTGGCACCTGGGATAGCTTTGCTGCCCACACCCCCCCCAGGGCTGGTGGGGGTGAGGGAGGAAGGGCATCCTACCCAGCCTGTGTCTCACCCCTTCTCCTTGCAGACATCCGGGACAGTGGCGCTAAGCCTGTCATGGTCTACATCCATGGAGGTTCATACATGGAAGGGACAGGCAACATGATTGACGGCAGTGTCCTCGCCAGCTATGGCAACGTCATCGTCATCACCCTCAACTATCGGGTTGGGGTGCTAGGTATGGTTCTCTGCTAGCTGCCTTGAAGGAGGCCCGGGTTCTCAGGGAAGGAGGAAAGAATGCTGGGGATTTAATGCTGGCCTCCGTTCTCTAGCAGGTGCCAGTGACCAGAGTCAAGTGATATCACATGGTCCCTAACCAAGTGCTGGGTGCTTGCCCACGTTCCCAGGCCTTTTCCCGGAGTGCTTAGCTGCCACTGGAATTTCAATTCAACCTCCACACCTTCTCTTAAAAGTCGCAAGTCAGGTCGCTGCTTTCAGACCATTGCTTGGCTGAGTTTCGCAGGGTCTGGAACTTTCTAGTGTCCTTCCCCTGTCCCTACCCACCCAGACCCACTCCCTCAAAGCCCCACACATATACAGATAGTCCTTCTAGCCCGTCGCATATCCACTTGCTCATGTACCCTCACCTGACTGCACATCCACACTGCCCACCACACACCCCCTTGCATACTATTATTTCTCACACACCCCACAAATACACACATATACCCGTACACATAGAGACCCTCACATCCACATCTACAGGCCACCTCTCTCACACACACACGTATGCTCCTCCACCACTCCATAAACACTCCACACATATGGTTTTTCCTGTACACATATCCACATGCTATATACCTCTTTCCACTCCACATCCATACCCCATATGTACACAGATCTCTCGGAAGCCCCCCACCCCCGCAGCATTCCCGTCTATCTCTCCCTCTACATCTCTGTATCCACATTTACACCTAATACACACTACACGTACCCACACTCACACTTCCTTCTACCCCCACGTAGACGCTCTACACAAAGACTCACACCGTACACATCCACGCTGCACATAAACCCCGCATGACTATACCTTGAATGTACATAAATATTCCTTCCACATTTACACACACACACTCACACCCCCCTGTGCTTCCCAGTTCCACCTCCACTCGGCCACCCACACGCGTGCATATGTCCCTCAGCTTCCCCACCTAAACACAAACCAATATTCCCCCTCCCTACACACATACACCCACACCCGCCCATCCACACCTCCTCACGCTGCACATCCTCAAATCCTACACACACACACCCTCGCAAATCCTACACACATACACACCCTTCCACGTCCATGCCCATCCCAGGCACTATACTTACATAGCTCTCTGCTGTGTACACACACCCATAGACCTCCTACACGAATACCCACATCCCCACGTAGATACATACACACACGTATACACATACACGCACATAGACACTCCTCCCCTACGTACCCTGCGTATATATGTGCAGTACACATACATACATTTTCCCCGCCCCTACCCTGCCTGACAAACACATACACACTCGTGTACACCTGCTTGGCCTCCAGATCCACACACCTCGCCTCACCCCCATGTGTGTGAGTACCCCACACTTGCGTAGCATGTATAGACACACTTACGCATTTCTACTACTCTCTCTGTGTCTACATCCCCATATACTCCCACCCCATCACACAAACACACTCTCACACGTACAGGCTTCCTTCCCAAATGCCTCCTCTTATGCACCCCTGAGTCTTTCCCCCCACATCCTCTGCCGGCCACTGGCTGGGCTTGGTGATGTAGGCTGTCCCTCTGGGCTGTGTCTTCCTTGCTGACTGTTACTGCCTATCCGCGGCCAGGTTCCTGAGGTACACAAGTACCTCAGAGAGGGCGACCCAATGTACAGGGTCTTGCTCCCTCTCAGACACTCACCCAGGCCTCCGAGGGCACGTGCAGCCACATAGCCCTGTAATAGCATGAGGAAGACAACTGACCTGGAGGGCTGGTGTCTTCCAGGTTGCAGTGGGGGTCTAGGCTGTGCATCAGGTCCAGAGGCCTGGGTGCTGGACCAGCTGTGGCATGACTTCTTCCCTGGCCCTTTGGCTGACAGGACCTTATCTTAATTTGCTTCTGAGTGTATTGTTCTTGCCAGTTCTAACCCCAGAGGGCCTGGTGCTCCATGCCACTTCTGGTACAGCTCACGAGCCCAGAAAGACAATCTTTTCTTGACTTACCATTGACACTCGGTGGGCTAGCAAGACACCTTTTTGGGGTCCAGACTGGAGAAAGGATATTCCCCGAAAACAGTGGGCCTGTGTCCCTTCGAGTGGCCTCTGGATCCTGGGGGATGAAGCATGCAAGGCATCTCCCTGGTCTCTGAGTGATCTGGTGGGCTTGGGTTTCATGGTTTGGCTGCTGCTCCTCTGTCTCCCCGAGTTGCCCCAGACGTCCTGGTGAGGCTCTCTTGAGTGATCTGTCCTGTTGCGGAAGGGTATCTGAGTCTCTGACAGCAAAGGGGAAGAGAAAGTGGCCATAAAGCTACATGCAAGGGCTGCATGGTTCCGGAAGAGTCAGGAATTTCCAGAAGCAAGCTCACACAGATATCCAGCCACGCGCCTACGGTAGCTGAAGGCCAGAAGGAGCCTTGCCCCCTTATTTTCTTAGTGAGACTGATAGAAAATGTTCAACCCGGCTGCTTTGAAAAATCAGAAACACAGAGCTCCATTCTGTTGGTTTTATTGGAAAGCACAGAGAGTACGAAGAATGTGCCTCGGTTCCGTATGATTGGAACAGCTAGGGAGGCAGAAAAAGAAAGAGTGGAGGAACGGGGAGGAATGCGGGGGGCTGGGAATTGAGGAAGAGAAGGAAAAGACAGAGGGGAGAGAAAAGAGGACAAGATCACACCGAGCAAGGAGACAGGAAAGAGAGATTCAGGATCTGAAGTGTCTCTTCGCAGCTGTGGGCTGTACAGGGCCTGTTGCCGGTGACTGTTCCCTATGGTACCCAGTGTACTGGTTCCTGGACAACCCTCCCACTTCCCTAATCTTGAATATTATACATCAGAAGTTCCTAACTTTGGGGGGGGAGCCTTGGACCCCTCTGAGATTTTAATGAAAGCTATGGACCCTACCCGCACCACCCCCCCGGTAAATGTGCACACACGTACACAAACCTATAGAAACGTTTCCATGGACATCACCGAAACTCATCCTAGAAACTCAGGTTAAGCACCTACCCCCACCCCACCTGCTTTACAACCCCTGCTCATTTGGGTAACCAAAACAGCACATCTGGGGGCAAGAATCGTATTCTTTGGGCTTCAGCTGTTAATGATCAACATAATATTATTACCCAAACCTTGGAAGGAGTCACAAACTGAGATTTGGTCCAAAGTTCCCCCCATCACTTCCTGTGTCTCCTTTAAAGCCTGCTCAGCAGCCCAAATGTAGTCTATAAGCCACTGATTGGATTCTGGGTACCTACAAGATGTTTTTGTCTCTCGGTGCCAGACATAGAACATAGATCTGTCCCTGGCACTTGGAGACTTTGCTGTGTAGCTGAGACTTGGTTGTTTTGGGTCTTCAAGCATCCCAGATTGGGCGGGCCGGATTGGGACCCCCTAGCTGCATGCACACATTCACCCTCCCTTCAGCTTCTCTGGAAGCACTGAGCCCAGACATATGGTTTACTCTGAGGTGCTTCTTGGGACATCTCGGGTGATTAATTTATATGGAGACTGTCACAGACCAGTCCATGGATCCCATTTTATTATTTGAGGAGTCCCCCCATGGGGCTTGAGACCAATACAAGGGACACTAGCAGGATAGCAGACGTGGACACCCCCAGGGCCGAGGAGGTAGGGGCTTGCCAGGTTTTCGTCTGGGTTCCAGAATTTGATGATACATCTCTGCTCAGGCAGCCTTTGGGGCAAACAGACAACCTGGTGAAAGTCAAGCCTCGAGGGATGGAGCTCTGGTTTGGGTGCAGTGTGCCTGATCCCTCATCCTCTGTTGACGGGGGGCCCACCATGGACCACACAGTGCCAATCCAGGGCCCAGGGAGCCAGTCTCAGGTTTATTGTGACAGTTTCTGTGGAGGAGTATTTTAGCCCTTCTCGTCCCATGGTTTCCGTGGACGGCTGAGTTACTGGGGCCCTAGCAGTGAGCGGCTTGCTCTCCTGCGCTGCCAGGCTTTGTGCACTCTTGGTTGGTCACATTTGCGGGATCACCTGCCTCGGCCCAGTGGATAGAACACTTCACGCAGGACTCTTGTAGTAGAGATGGTTGACATGGCCTCATCTGCATGCTTCAGCGCCGCTCATCCCGGGGCTTGGTGGAAGCCAAGGGAGCAGAAAGGGGTGGTTGGCTCCTCCACCCAGCCCCATCGGGCCTTGGTTCCCAACCCAGGGAATCGAGACACATTGGCGAAAGTCTACATGACTACCTTGAAGCACCGGGCTCCTCCCGCTGCTGGGACAGATGCATTGACACATTTCACGGCACACTCCCTCAGCCGGGGCTGAAGTCTGGTGTGCCGTGGCTTCAATAAGAGGAAAGGGAAAGGAAATACGGAGGAAGGAGAAAGGCAGGGAGACAGGATGGGAGGGCTAAGAGAAGCAAAGAGTGGTTCTTGCAGGAGGGCCTAGGGCTTGGACAGCTGGGGTGGATCTTGGTCAGCAGACTTTTTTAAGACTTGCAGCAGCAGCTTCGGTGTATGAATGGGACAGGCAGAGGAGAAGCGGGTTCCCTTCTCTGGAGGAACAAGGGCCCCTCCGTCCATCTTCATTCAGGCTTTCTTTGATTCCTTCATGGTTCCTCGCCGGGAACCTGGGGGCTAAAGAGGGCTTGTGACTGGGTCCTGAGAGGAATAACTAAGTACTTTATGTTCTTAATGGTACCAAATGTAAATTAATAGCACCCTTGAAGAGGGTGAAATGAGCTCTTTCACAGAAGCTAGAAACAGGAGGACCTGAGAAAGACAGGGATGAGGTCTTGCACCTGCTTGAGTCTATTTCAATTCAGCTTCCACCCATGGCTGGCCCGGACAGCCAGAGAGCTCCCTGCGAGCTGAGGGGACCTTTTCAAACATGACCTCCCACAAAGCTGATCCCAGGTGCTGTAAAGGAGCTTTCAAACGGGGAGTCCAAAACGAACCAATCCAGGTATGGGGTGTCCGACGCGTAGGAGCGCCACGACTACCCGCCTGGAAAGAGCCCTTCCAGAAGCCTAGTGCGGGAGAAGATGGGAGCTTTCCAAGGAGCGCAGGGATCAAGGAAGAGAGAGGAAATGAGGCGGTGTGATTGGCCTGAAATGGATGCAGGGTGGGGGGGAATATAGGACATCTCTGTGGGATAGCCAGCAGGTGGGCGGGAAGGTAGTCTCCATGGCAACAAGTCTCCACAGCAGCAAATCCCAGCAGGTGGGTGGGAAGGTAGTCTCCATGGTGACATGTCTCCTCAGCAGCAAATCCCAGTGGGTGGGCGGGCGGGAAGACCTGTTTCTGTGGTAACACACAGCGCTGACTTGCCCATTTCTCCACCAGATGAAAAAGATGGCCTCACCCAGTGGTTTTCTAACTTTAGCAGGCCCCAGATCACCTGGAGAGCTGGTGAAAAATACAGATTGCGGGGCCTCCTCCCCCAAGTTTCTGAATCATTAGGTCTTGGGAGGAGGGGAAATGAGAATCAGCCCCAAGATGAGGGGAAGGAGTCACCCGAGGCCCTGGAACGAGGTGTGGAGGTGGACGAACCCAGACAGGATGGGCGGCAAGCAGGCCTTGGGGACCATTGCCTCTTGGGAGCCTCGCTCCCTTCAGAGAGAGGAGGAAGGGGAACGAGAAGTAATTACAGACTTAGAGAGTGCAGAGCGTGTTAGACAGGCCTGTGTTCGATTTATCCTGGCTACAACCCTTTGAAGTATTTTTATCTCCATTTTAGAAGAGGAAACTATAGCCCAGATATTTTAAATAACTTGCCCAAGGCTATATGGCCAGTAGGCAGTAGAGCTAGAACGCAAACTGAGAACCATCTGACTCCAGGGTCCCTGCTCTTTCCAATCTATCTTGCCGGGGAGCTAGGGTAATGGCTTGGAGAGCACCTCAGGGACCTGGCCGTTTGCAGTTCTTGCAGCTTAAGTCTCCCAGCTGAAGGCATCCCCTCGAATAGTCTGGGGACACCCCCTCCACACTGGAGAATGGGAGTGGGAGGCAAGGAGCAGATCGATCCTTCCTAAATGGATGGGGCTGGAACTTGCATACAGGAGCAATGGTACATGGTAGCTGGGTGGACAGAACACCACCGCATGTCCCTTCCTCTGTCCTCATGCCCCCCCCCATCCTCCCCGCCCCCATCTCCTGCCTGCCATTATAACCCCAATCCCCCATCCCTCTGCCTTCACCGTCCTCATGCCCTATGTTGAATCCAGGTTTCCTGAGCACTGGCGATCAGGCTGCCAAGGGCAACTATGGGCTCCTTGACCAAATCCAGGCCCTCCGCTGGGTGAGCGAGAACATTGCCTTCTTTGGTGGCGATCCCCGCCGTATTACCGTCTTCGGCTCGGGCATTGGTGCGTCCTGTGTCAGCCTCCTCACGCTGTCGCATCACTCTGAGGGTGAGTAGGGCTCGGGGCAGAACCTCAGCTAGCAATGGGCCAGCTGCCCACCCTGAGCCTCAGGCCTTCTGGGGTCCAGAGCACCCAGGGGAATCAGCTGGCCCTCCTCTACCAGCTTGGCATCCTTTGGGGAGAAGTGGAATGGAAATGTTCCTCTCAGGGAAGAAGTCCTTCTCCCAGTGCAGGAGAGGGAAAGAGAGAATCCTGTTTATATCTTGAGAGAGTAAGATCCTCCTTCCGTGTGGGAGTCGAGTTTGGGTGAGTGGGAGTAGAATGTCTATCTGAAGGGACAGTGGGTTTTTTTTTAATTGGGGGGGCAAGGGAAATCTTTCAGTTTGGGAAGGACATGTGACTTCAGGATACAGATCTAGAGTGGGAATTCATTTTTAGGTGTAAGAAACACTCATTTTCTGCCTTTCTCTCTGAAGAACAAGTCTGTACAGGAGGGGATCTGTCCTTAAGCGAGGAGATGGGTCTGAATAGTGAGGATCGCTAACCTGTGGGGTGGGCTTTTTCTGAGAGGCTGGCAATCTGGTAGCCCACACCAGAGCTCCTCCTGGGCTGGGCAACCATAAGGGAGATTCATTCTTAGCCTAGAGGAGAGCATCTCTCCTTGCTTGGCTAGTGACTCATTAAGGGAGCCAAACAGGCCCTTTGTGGCTCAGCAGGGCAAGTTCCCTTCAACTCCAGGCTGTAGAGCACATTCTGTCTCTGAGAGGCAAAGATGAGCTTCTCACGTAGAAGAGACCTTCCTGAAATAGGTTCCTTTCCTTCCTCTGAGGAAAGGAAATCCGGGAGAGAGGACAAGGTTTTTTTTGTTGGAATCCACCCTGTGAGTGAGTGATATTCTCACAGGAAGACTTTCAGTCCCTCTTTGAAAAAGGCCTATCCATCTCAGAGAGAAAAATCACCTTCTCTGACCTCGACATCCTGCCTCTGTCCCTCGAGGGACTATTCCAGTGAGGGAAGACCAGGGTGGGATCAGAATCACACCATAGTAGGGGGAACAGGGACCCCTTTCTCCACGAAGGAGGGTGAGATGACTGATTGTGAGGGTGCTCCTGTCTGTAAAGAGGACTGGTGCCTCCTCAGATCGGGAACTTCCCTGGGAGGGCAAGGCCTTTCTTGGGGTAGTGCTACATTCTGTCCCCTGAGGGGCCTGGCTCCCCTAAAGAGTTGTTCTCTCGGTCTTTCTGTGACTGATTCACAGAGAATCAGTGGAAAAGTGAGGCTCTCTCTTAAGTAGTAATCTATATTTCTCTCCCTCTCTTTCTACCCATGCCGACTGCCTTTCTCTTAGAGGAGAGGAACAGGGTGTCTGAGGGCCAGATTATTCCTCACTTGGGGATGTTGGGACCAGGGACAGCATGATACCCCCTCTTTTTTTCTTAGGCGGGGAGAAGAATCATCCACTTTTTGAGTTCAGAGGACTGGCTCCCTCTTGGCCAGGGGAAAAACTAGATCTGAGGCATCAGTAGCTTCAGGAAAAGGAAAGTCTCTGTGGAGACCCCACGCTGTGAGGGCATGCTCCCTGGAGACTTTGAGATCCCCAGGCCTTTGCCCTCAGGAATCTTTCCCCAAACTCCCAGAATGTGAGGCTCTCTCCTGCCTGCATTTCTCATCTCTCATGAAAAAGACCCCTTTGTGGCGGAAGCGCCAGCTCCCTGGTGGTGTGCTGGCACAGAGCTGGGCCCAGCTGGGCAGGAAGCAAGGAGGGAAGACAAGGAGAGATAAAGAGAGGGAGCATAAGGAAGCTGATGTCTGGGAACCAAGGGGTTAATTCCTGCTGCCATTTCCTTAACCCCCAAGTTACCAACCCTCATTCCAGAACAAGGAAGCAAGGAGCAGGCAGGGGGTCAGTCCAGGTCACGCAGGGGCCCAGCAACACCTCCTCTGGTCCTAATCCATCATCCCCGCTGAAAGGTCTCTTCTTCCTGAAAGGTCTCTTCTTCCTTTGTAGCTCACTGCACCCAGAGGGCAGCCTCAGTGACAGAGGAGTGAGGAGAGGTTTAATTTGTCCCTCAGGGAAAGGCAAGGGAGGCCTAGGCGCTGGGGGCCATGATGATCTGAGCTGGTGCTGCGTGTCTTCTGCAGGGCTTTTCCAGAGGGCCATCATCCAAAGTGGTTCTGCCCTGTCCAGCTGGGCCGTGAACTACCAGCCGGTGAAGTACACCAGCCTGCTGGCGGACAAGGTAGGCTGTAATGTGCTAGACACGGTGGACATGGTGGATTGTCTTCGTCAAAAGAGTGCCAAGGAGCTGGTAGAGCAGGACATCCAGCCAGCCCGCTACCATGTGGCCTTTGGCCCTGTGATTGATGGCGACGTCATTCCTGATGACCCTGAGATTCTCATGGAGCAGGGCGAGTTCCTCAACTATGACATCATGCTAGGTGTCAACCAGGGCGAGGGGCTCAAGTTTGTGGAAGGGGTGGTGGACCCTGAGGATGGCGTCTCAGGCACTGATTTTGACTACTCAGTCTCTAACTTTGTGGACAATCTGTATGGCTATCCTGAGGGCAAGGACACCCTGCGGGAGACCATCAAGTTCATGTACACAGACTGGGCAGACCGTGACAATCCGGAGACCCGCCGCAAAACACTGGTGGCGCTCTTCACTGACCACCAATGGGTGGAGCCCTCGGTGGTGACCGCTGATCTGCACGCCCGCTATGGGTCACCTACATACTTCTACGCCTTCTACCACCACTGCCAGAGCCTCATGAAGCCTGCTTGGTCAGATGCAGCTCATGGGGACGAAGTACCCTACGTTTTTGGTGTCCCTATGGTAGGCCCCACCGACCTCTTCCCCTGCAATTTCTCCAAGAATGACGTCATGCTCAGTGCTGTCGTCATGACCTACTGGACCAACTTTGCCAAGACCGGGTAAGGAGAAAGTGGGGGTTGCTCTTTGGGACCCCAGCATGCCTACCCCTCCACTCCTCTATGGTTAGACCTCTTCCTTTGTCTCCTTTTTAAAAGACCTTCCCCTGAATCTTGCTTGGTCCCCTTTTCGTTCCCTTCCTACTTCCTCCTTTTGAATCTTTTGTGCCATTTCTTCCCTCCAACATGTTGTCGAGGCTTGGAACTCAGCTAGCGTTAGGAGTGAGCCACAGGGAGTGTTACCGAGAACCATGGGATTCAAGGTTAGATGGTCAGAGGCCGAGTGAAGTGGGGATAAAAGTGCCTTCATGAAGAGCCTTTCAAGGGTTCTTGGAATAACTGGGCAGCTGAAAAGATTGGCTGATGTTTGGGAGCACGTGAGAAGAAAAGGCATCTATAGCATGACCTTACAGGATGGGCACAGGGAAGGATGAACCAGTTTCCATGATACAGTGGGCAATAGGACTTCAAGGCCCCAGGGAGGAGGAAGGGTGTGGACAGAGGGAGGGACCCTGAAAAAAAATGGAAATGTGGGTGTGAGAGGAAGAATTCTGGGCCCTTTCTCACCTAGGTAGAGTGGTGACCCCAGATTTCCATGTGGTATTTCAGGGATCCCAACAAGCCGGTCCCCCAGGACACCAAGTTCATTCACACCAAGGCCAACCGCTTTGAGGAAGTGGCCTGGTCCAAATACAATCCCCGAGACCAGCTCTACCTTCACATCGGGCTGAAACCAAGGGTCCGCGATCATTACCGGGCCACCAAGGTGGCCTTCTGGAAACACCTGGTGCCCCACCTATACAACCTGCATGACATGTTCCACTATACGTCCACAACCACCAAAGTGCCGCCCCCGGATACCACCCACAGCTCCCACATCACCCGCAGGCCCAACGGCAAGACCTGGAGCACCAAGCGGCCAGCCATCTCCCCTGCCTACAGCAATGAGAATGCCCAGGGTTCCTGGAACGGGGACCAGGATGCAGGGCCCCTCCTGGTGGAGAACCCTCGTGACTACTCCACCGAGTTAAGTGTCACCATCGCCGTGGGGGCCTCCCTCCTGTTCCTTAACGTTCTAGCCTTCGCTGCCCTCTACTACCGCAAGGACAAACGGCGTCAGGAGCCCCTGCGGCAGCCCAGCCCTCAGAGGGGTGCTGGGGCCCCTGAATTGGGAGCTGCTCCTGAGGAGGAGCTGGCAGCTTTACAGCTGGGCCCTACCCACCACGAATGTGAGGCTGGTCCCCCCCCACGACACACTGCGCCTCACTGCACTGCCTGACTACACACTGACCCTGCGTCGTTCTCCTGACGACATCCCACTCATGACACCCAACACCATCACTATGATTCCCAACTCCCTGGTAGGGCTGCAGACATTGCACCCCTACAACACCTTTGCCGCAGGGTTCAACAGTACTGGGCTGCCCCACTCACACTCCACTACCCGGGTATAGCTCCAGCCCAGAGCACAGCCTATCTCCTGGCTCCCTCCTGCCCAAATCCATGGACACACACGCACCCATAGACACACACAGACACACGTGTAAGCACGCACACACACACACACACACACACACATACACGCAGATATGTATACACACGCACCCACACCTGACAGCAGACCCACCTGCACAAACATAGACAAATGTGGACATGCACCCGCATGTACAAAAACACAAATAAGGAAGTAAACCTGAACAAACCCTTCAAATGGGGACGCAAGTGAGTCCTTGGGAAACTGAGGACCTGTGGAACAGCAGCTGAAGCCAGCTCCCTGAGCCTGATCACAGACACTCCTGGGGGCCCAAAAGCACCAGCTGGACACCCCCTTGGTGCTCGCCTTCCACCTCTTTTGGAACTGCACCACCCACCAACTCCAGACTTGGGAGCTTTAAAGAGCGGAGTAGCTCTTTCTCCCCCCCAGACTTGGTCTTTTTTCTGGGTCTTGGTTTTGTTGATTTTTAAAATAATTTTGGAACACATGCCTCTCCAACCCATGAGCGCAAAGAGGCTCTGGAAGGGAGGCTCCAGGCCCATGTCTGTGTGGCTCTGGCACCCCCAGGGCTCACACAATCCGGCCAAGGAACATGACCCCCCCCAAGAAAGAAACAGATTTGAGCAAGACCATGGGGTGAAAGGAGGAAGGGGCTACCGCTGGATGGAGTTGGAGGGCCACAGGGGAGAACTCTCCAGCCATCTATCTCTGTGTCCCTGTGGAGGGCTCTAGAGACTGCAGGGTGACCTGCTTTCCCCCAAAGGCCAGGATCACTGGCCTGGCTAGATCAGGGGACCCTAGATTTGGTGAATGAGGTTCTGGTGGAGGTCGTCGCTATGGGGCCCCTGGGTGTAATCTGGGTTCTGCCTCTGCCCTTGGGGTAATGGTATCAGAAATTCGCCCCATTTTCTTTACCAAGTCTCTTTTGTGTCTGTCATTTCTCTTTCAAAAAGACAGTGTTTTTTTGTTGTTGTTGGCTTTTTTTTTTTAAAGAAAAGTTCTTAAAACACTAACGGAAACCCATGGAGTTTGTCCTTTGTAAAAATTTTAAACACAGTGTCTTGATATAAAAATAAAAAAATCCAGTTAGCACTCCCAACCTGCCTCCCTTGCACAGGCCTTGCCCCAACAGACCTCCCAGCAGGGTGCCCCTGTGGGCTAGGATTCCAGCCTGTCTCTGTGTCCTGTGCCTTTAAACTGAGACAAGTCCGGGCTACACTCCCCTGCACCCCACCCCCCATGCAGGCCTGTCTAGTCTTAAGCAGGTTGCCCTACCCTTACCCCCCTGCCCTGCCCCACAACGCTCTGGGTTCCTGCTTCTGAAGCCTTCTCTCAGCACCATGGGCCTCCCAATGAAAGGGCAAAAAATAATACTTCCTCCTCCTCCTCCTCCTCTTCCTCCTCCACCCCCACCCCCACCCCGCCCCCACGGCAGCCAGCCACTGCCACTGGGCCACCACCACCTGCTGCTGCCACTGCTACCATCACCACCATCCTGCCCCCATCCTGGACTGGGGGCTGGGAGGAGGTATGACCTCTAACAGGCTGAAATTCTTTCTCACATCAGAATCCAGTTGGGCATCAGATAGGTGGACCCCCTGGTCTTGGAGGACTGACAGAGCAGGGGCCGTCTCCTCCCCAGGGATACTTGTTTCTGGTTCTGTGAATTACAACTGGAGAACTCACTGAAGCCCTGGCAGTGATTTCTCTCCAGGATTGCAATCAGGGGCTCCTAGGGGTTCGCCCTGGCCCTCAACTCCCTGGGGGGGGAAGGGGGAGGGGGCATTCAATGGGCCCTCCACAGGTTTAGCATTATGGTGGTTCACTTTCTTCTCAGTGACTCGAAGGACCGAACCTGGGAGTCTGCTCCTCAAGTGTGACAGTTGGGCAGGGTTGCTGACACCTCAGAAACCAGGAATAGAATTCTTCAAAGTGACCCTGACAAAGTGAGGGAGATAAACCAACACAATAGAATGATGTTCAGATGGGATGAATGCAAGATAGTGCAAAGACCAAAATTGAGAACTAATATACTAATACGGTATGTGGAGTCAAGAGAGTTGGCGATGACTGGTTGGACACAGTTTGGTCAAAAAAGAAAAAAAGAAGTAGGGGGAGGGTGACGGGGTGGGTCACAAGTTGAATGAGTCCATAGTGTAGAGACGGCATTCACCCTCCTCCCTCCCCTTCCTCCTTCCTCCCTCTCTCTCTCCTTCTTCCCTCCCTCCCTTTCTTCTTTTCAAAACTAATGTGAATACTAGCATCTAATAACAAAAATATAGGATGGAACTGCTGGGAAGTAATCTGAGTCCCGAGTTTTACAACGAGAAGTAACCTCAGGGGCATGTAGTCTGACCCACTTGTTTTTATATCTGGGGAAATGGGCCCAGAAAAGCCCAACATTTTCTAACCCTCAGTTACTGTTAGAAGCAGACCCAGGATGTTGTCCCATCATATATGACATTTTCCGTGGTCCTTTTCTTTTTATTTTTTTAAAAGATTTTATTTATTTATTTGAGAGAGAGAATGGGAGAGCACAGTGGAGGGGAGGAGCAGAGGGAGAGGGAGAAGCAGGCTCCCCGCTGAGCAGGGATCGATCCCAGGACCCTAGGATCGTGACTTGAGCCGAAGGCAGACACTTACACAACTGAGCCACCCAAGCGCCCTGGTTCTTTTCCTTTTAGGCCTTTTCAAACACTCATGGGTCTACCCTTGGTCAACACATTTTCAACATATGTGGAAGGAAAGCTGGAGAGGTTCTGGAGCCGAGCAAAAGCAATGTCCCAAAGGACTAGGTCTTTTAAAATTATTATTATTATTATTTAGGAAAGAGGAACTGATGAGGTAACGTTCAATAACTGTGGAGACCTACTGTGTGCCAAGTGTGCTCTATCATCCTCAAAAATTTACCTCCTGAGTAAGGGCAGAGATGATGATCTATTGTCCATTTCTTCTGAAAATGACAGAGGACGAAAGACTAAATCAGACACAGGGAAAGATTTCGCTACATACTCAGGAAGTCCTCAGTGACAGTTGCCGAATTGAATAACTGGCTAGTAAGAAAGCCCTGCTATTCATCTTCCTGCAAACAGACCGCTGGATTGCATGAGCTTTTCAGGTCGATTTAAGGTCTTCGTTGTTATGATCCTGTGATTGTTTCATCTCAGATATTCCCAAATTGGGCCTCATCTTCTGGGTGTGTGTGTGTGTGTGTGTGTGTGTGTGTCTATACTCCTCTGAATTAAGAGGCTCTCTGTTTGGAGAGGATTTAGACATCGCCTCTCCTCTAAGAACTCAAGGTGCAGTAGCCAACCCAGATCCAATCCTATTTGGGACCCATCAATGGGAGACTACAGTCAGTCTTTCACACCTTTGAAAGGTGTAGGTAGAAAGGTAGCTTGCAAGACAGGCAACCTTCCCATCTAATGGACAGTCGGTCCTGTGCCCAGCTAGCTTGAGGGGTCTCCACCCCATTACTGCCTCGAAGCTCTGAGCCCCAGCTGGAAAGTCCAGCTTCTTGTTCGAAGAGGGGCAGAGGAGAGAGACCCTTGGATTTTATTTCACATTGCAAAAATCATTCATGCCTAGACCGGGTCCAGTCGGCATCCCTAGATTTATCTGGTTTCTATAGTAGTCCTTTGGGGAGCTGGACACAGCTATCTTGGGATCTTTTGGTGTGTGTGAAGGGCCAGAGTTTGGACATTGCGGAATTCTCCACTGGAAGTATGATGATCAGGACTGTCAGCCTGGCCCTATGCTAGTTTATATACCGTGAGGGATAGAATACAGCCCCTTTGGGGTGCACACTGTCAGGAATACAAAACTGAACTATAATAAAATGAACAAGGTGCAGAATCCAGCATGTGACTTCAAGTGTATGGTAAAGGTTAAAGGAGCTGGAGACGTCCCAAGAAAGGCCACAATGGGATTTGAGGGGTTGGCTGGAAGAGTGGGCATTTCAAAGTGGGAGACAAGCTTTGGGCTGACTGTGGCGAGGAGGTCTTGGCATGCTCGAGGAGCAGCAAGGGGACTGACTTGACCGAAGAAGAGGGTTCAAGTTAAAGGGCCGGAAATCAAGATCAAGATTAAAGGGCAGGTTGTGGAGTTCTTCATGACAGACTTGGAGTGTCACCGCACGTGTGATAGGACCACCCTGCCCTTTCCTTTTGCTAAATGTCTTGAGAGCGAGAAAATAAGAACCTCCCCACCCAGATCCTCTTTTGTTCCTTTTCTTCTGCAAGCAGAAGGATATTCAGAGTAGAAAGGACAAAACGAGCACCAGGGAGAGACTCCTAAAGACAGTCCAGACCAAGAGAGCCTTCAGGGGCTCTGAGTAACTCCATCTCAGGGTCTGGGTCAATAACAAGCCCAGGGGCATTGCAAGGACTTGTGGCTCAAGTTTGAAAACCCCATGGAGAGCGAAGAAGCTGCACACTGCGGCTTAGAGACGGACAAACGTGACCCATACTCTTAGAAATGGGGAGCGATGTTACAGATCAATACGTTTGATATTGATTGAGGGCAAGATTCTAGGACAGATGATTAAAAGGAGCCCTTAGAAAAGGAAGCAAAGACCTCTCAGCCCCTGCACGGGGTCAGGACAAACAAGTAACTCCCTGGCTCAGCTCATTTCCTTTGCTAAGGTGCCTGGCTACATGGGCAGAGGTGGAGAACGCTATACAGAAGACGTTCCTGGAGTTCAGCGAAACATCCTCTCATGATACTCTTGGGACAACACGGAGAAATGTGGGGTGGGTAAAGATAAACCTAGACGGGTTATTAGCCCGTTGCCCGATGACACATGACAGGATTCTGTTTTCATGTCACCAGATCAAACTCGAAAATCACATACAGCTGGGAGAGAGAGCCAAAAGGTGAGATGACAGTCAGGATTCGGAGAGACGTCAAGAGGCTGGTGTGATTAAAAAAAAAAAAAAAAAAAAAGAGGCTGGTGTGATGGACTCGTTATAGGAAAACAGAAGTTCATAGGGACAAAGACAAGGTCACTTATTTGAAGTCCTGCATTTAACATTGCAAATGTAAGATGTGAGAGATGTGGCTTGAAAGGTTTTAAAGTAAATGAAAGCTCATAATGAGCCACGAATCAAAAGCATGGTTTGGTTGCTACAGAAAGTATTGTGACGTTGGGCTGTATTAATAAAGGTATAGTGTCCAGAATGAAGGAGGTAATCATCAGGTGCTACTCTGCACCGGTCAGACCACACTTGAAGATCTCTCTGTTCAGCGCAGGCATCAAACTCCAAGGGAGATGTCAATAAAAGTACACGCAGAGAAAAAGTGGTGAGAACAGCAAGGCAACTGGCAAATCCCGAGAGATGTGTTCACTGTCAGCAAATCATGACCGGGCTCATGGGGAAGAGGAAGCTGTAGATATGTTCTGTGCATGACTCCAAGGGCTCCGAGATCTAATGGGCAAAAGTGAGAGGAAAGGAGATTTGGGTTCAACATAAGGAAGATGCTTTCTTTTTTCTTTTTTTATAATGAAAAAATTATAATAAAAGTTTCAGCTTATGACTCCAGCCTCTTGAAGTCCTTGTAGAATTTTTTTATTATTTATTATTTATTTGACAGAGAGAGAGAGTACAAGCAGGGGGAGCGACAGGCAGAGGGAGAAGCAGGCTCCCTGCTGAGGAAGGAGCCCTGAGGTGGAGCTCGATCCCAGGACCCTGAGATCAGGACCTGAGCCCTTAGGCACCTGAGGCAGACACTTAACCAACTGAACCACCCAGGCACCCCCTGCCCCTTGTAGAATTTATTACCAACAGTTTTAAAAACAGAGGAGAAAAGAGATCCTAAGCTCAGCATCCCAATATAAGCACATTGATGTTTTTAGTAAGAACTTTTTAATGATTAGTAGTACTCTCTGGAATTGGAATGGGCTATCCCAAAAGTTAGGCAGCTCCAGAGATAATCAAGCAGCCCCTGGTCAACCACTCCATATGGATGGTGCAAAGGCAATGAAAGCATCTGATAAAGGTTCAAACCAGATGACCAGCGTTACTGAGATTTTATGATGCTTGAGCGGGTGGGTCTCATGGGAAGGTATTTAGGAAAATATTTCTGGAGCCCAGGTGCAGGGCCGGCTGGAGGAGGAGAGACTAGAAACAGAGATAAGAACAGGTTAAGAGGTATCTACTCTGAAGGCTGAGACTATTTTCACCTCCAGCACCCACCCCCCAACCTCAAAATTACAGCGTCAAAGGCAGCCTTAATGGTTGCCTAATTCCCCTCCCTTATGATCTGGTGCTTGATTCCCTGCTGCAGTCTCCTTGACAAATAGTTATCTTGCCTCTGCTTAAATACCTCCAGTGATGTGAAAACTTTGTTTTTTCAAAGCAGACCATTGCACAATATTTGGGCATCTTAAACCTTTATAAAGTTCTTCCTTGGGGTGAGTTCAAATATGTTTTTCCATAACACTCACCCTTCCTCCTTAACAGCATCCTTCTTACGAAACAAAACAGGGCAAATCCCTCTTCTGTGTCACAAACTTTCCAATATTTGAAAACTGGTTCCTGAACCACTGCCATCATCTTGGGGATCCCTTCTCCAGGTTAAATGGCTCCGGTAGTTCCCGTGTGACGATTTTCCATCCTCCCACCCTCCTGGTGTCCGTCTGTCTGTTTCTCGTGCATGCTCCAGGCTGCTAATGCCCCTGGTCATGTGTAGCGTCTGGGGCGGAAGACAGTCTTCCACTGTGGTCTGATGACTGGCGGAGAAAGCCCAACTGTGAGCTCTGGCATCCCGGCCACTGAGGCCTATAAGCACGTGGGGCAGCTAGCGTCAAACATCATGAGCTTAAAAGGCACCGCCGACTCCTGAAACCTTTTCACACAGATTATTCTTAAGGCGTGGCTCTCCTACCTTGTCCTGAAGTATTCAGTTGTGACAAACTAGACTGTGAAACTTCACATTCCATTTTCCTGACTCATTATGGCCTCCTGGGATCTTCCAGAATCCTGCTTCCTGTCATTTACAAATTTGATCAGCAGGCCATTGATGTCCTGATCCAAGATGTTAATTAAATTATCGGACAGACCAGGGACCTCCCTCCAGGCTGACAAAGATGCATTAGTCACCGGCTGCAAATACACCTCACTGTCCTGTCTTCACCCCACATTTTCCACAAGGACATCTCACGCCAGGACATCCTCAAACAAAATAAGATCGCATTCTGAAATCTTCTTCGGAAACAATGGAGTGAGGAGAGAAGGGAGCAGAAAGGAAACAAGAGGAGTCTGACCTTTAGATCTCCTATTTCCCCAGTCCCCACAATGAGCCCTGTGGCTTCAATCTCCATGAAACAATTTCCAGCCCTCAGCTCAGCTATAGAAAGTTGAAGACTGAATTTAGGGTCAGATAACGTGCATTCGGAGATGCTTGGGTGGCTCTGTTGGTTAAACGGCTGCCTTTGGCTCAGGTCATGATCTCAGGGTCCTGGGATCGAGCCCCGCATCCTCACTGGGCTCTCTGCTCAGCGGGGAGCCTGCTTCTCCCTCAGCCTGCCGCTCCCCCTGCTGGTGCTCACTCTCTCTCTCTCTCTGACAAATAAATCAATAAAATCTGAAAAAAAGAAAAGAAAACATGCATTCAGACCCATCTCTGTCTCTGCCTAGCTGTGTGACTTTGGGAAAGTTGTTTAACTTCCCTGAGTCTGTTTGCTCATCTGTAATATAGGGATGGTAACACCTACCTCACAGGGCCCCTGTGAAGATTAAATGGGAAAACGGATGTAAATGTGCTTCGTAAACTGTAAGCACCATGCAGATGTACGAAACTATTATTATTATTATTTATTGAGTGTCTACCATGTTCGTCAGTACAGGGTTTAAAAAAAAAGACAAGATATAGCCCTTGTTCTTGGGGAGCTCATGATTTTGTACGGGAGATATGTTCACAAATATCTATAATATAAAAGAGAAGGATAGGGCAAATGGCCCAAGTTATTACAGCAGCTTAGCAGAGCGGGAGGTCTCTTCAGACTGGAGGAAATCTAGGAAGGCTTCATGGAGGTCTCTCTGCACCTCCACAAGTAGGACAGAGCCGACCAACAGCAATGGCTTCAGGAGGACAGCATTTTAGGTGGAGGAGCCTAGGAGTGGGAATTTATGGAGTGTGTCTGAGGCGCCAAAAGCAGTTCTGTTTGCCCGTTGAGAGGCAATGAGGCTGGTCTGGTCAGCAACATGGTAACTTTGACAGACATGGTCATTCCCGGCGTACCCACGACAGAACATGTAGCCCTCAGGCGCGGGGGTGGGGGGTGATCAGCATTTGAGCAGAGCCTTCTAGGTCTCACGTCTGTTATTCTTCAGCTAACTTCCTTGGAAAAAAAACAGCTCCTGGGCAGAAGGGTGGAGGCGTCTGGAAAGATTCCAGGAAAATCACCTTTTGCCTTATCTGCGTTGAGACATAGGTTTCCAGGAAGGGCAGAGACCAAGGCCACATCTAAATTCTAGGAATCTTTACCTGGCAGTGGCTCTCGCTTAGGGACGCGAGTGTTTTCACTGAAGCAGAGCTAGCTACGGTATCCAAAAGCCTTCTTCAATTCCATGTGGGGAGCAGAGAGGGAGAGGAAAATAGTTCAAGGGCTCTCAAGGTCCATTTCCCGACGGTTTCTTCGGAGTTATAATTTGGTGCCACCTGGTGTCAGAGACAGAATATAGCACACAGTGTAGCAGCTTCCTTCCTAAGTTGAGGGCACTGTGCTGCACCTCGGCATTCTAGGGATGGGGTTAGCTTCCTTCCCTTAGGGTAGACCCAGCCATTCAGGGGCACTCGGGGGTTTGGGTAAGGGAAAAGAGGGAGGAAGGGAAAGCGCTACTCTGGGCCTCATGGCCATCCTTTCCTCTGCCACCAAAGTTGCTCTTGTCCTCAGAGTACTCCTGGGAATGTGTATTTTGCCATGTCCCCACTCCCTCCACCCACAGCCCACTCACACACGCTCTCATGATGGCTTGAATATCCGCAACAGATGCTAGAAGCTCTCTTTCAGACCTGACCACGAGAAACTGTTATGTGTCCCTAGGGTGGTCAAGGGAGTCCTAGTAAAAGGGTCGGTTTCCTCCATGCGCTCAGGTTTGCCTGTCCGTTCCCCCCAAGTAGGCTCTACCGTTCTAAAATGACTGAGTCCAAGCTCCTCCAAAAGAATTCCACTCTCGGAGGCTACACTTACGCTTCCTACAGCCCTTCTGAAAGAGGAAGGAAGGGAGAATCAGGGCCTCAGACAACAGGAGAGATGGTGGCTCCTTTTCCCCTCAAACCCCATTCTCGAATAGACTCAAAGCCATCAATAAAACTGAAACCAGATTGGTTTGATGATGCCTCATCGATGGGAAAACAGCAGAGGGTAAACTGAAGGGGTGGCTTGAACTGGGATGGCCAGAGCTGGGCAAGGACAAGACAGAGCCAGTGAAAAGGCCAGCCCATTCTCAGATCCCCCCGAGGTCTGATTTTCTGTTGTGTGCTACTCTCTCGGGGCATTGCCTTTTCAGGCCCTTCTGAGTGCTGATGAATCCTGGGCTAGCTCTCAGTTTGGAGTCTGGATTGTGGGTGGGAGCGTGAAGGATTATGGGCCTAAGCGCAAAGGGAAAGAATCTGTTAGACTGGAATGATCCCACGCTTGGGTCACTCCTTGCATATGCCCCAGTTCTTCCCCGGTCTCTACAATACAGGGGGACAGGAGGGGTGCCCCCTATTTGGACAGGCCCAGAAGTTAACAAATCCCTTTTTATCCTGTCCTGTAGCTGCAAAAGGGTTGCAATGTTTGCAAAGTAACAGCTGCTAGGAGACTAAGGGAGAAGGATACTAACAAAACACCACACAAACAGATGAATTTATGGGTTAACTCGCATTTCTTATCCTATCCTGGATCAACTAAAGCCAAACTGAAGGTGAACTTCTCTGGTGTAATGTTCAAGGCAACCTTTCAAAAAACAGGTGAGAAGTCAGAGGTTAGCCCAAGCAGCTCAGCCTTTAGCCTAAAAGATATCTGGTGAGATTGGCTGTCCCTGGGGAGAGCGTAGGTGATGACTTCTGGTTCTGAAGTCCACCGCCCCCCTCCTCGGGCTCCCCAACCGCTTCATGCTCCTAGAGACAGGAGAGAGCCCGGGAAGCCCCCCACCCATCTTGTTTTGATGTTGTATTTTAGGACATGTGTTCTGACAAACAGGAGCGTGCTTCGGAGTCGACTAGGGGGAAAATCTGCATTTGCAACTGCTTCTGAAAATCTGGGTCCTCCAGGGGCCGTTGCCTATTATTCTCAGATGGTATTTCCTTTAGTCCCTAAGGTGGCCATGTGACCTTGACAGCAAACGCCATCTTTCCAAGAAGCCTGCCTGTGCCGCGTCACACTCCTCTGACAGCCGCCTGCGCTCGGTCTTTTCCGATTTCAAAGCCATTAGAGCCCCCACCGAGACCCGAATTCCGGTCTGGGAGGGCCCCCCCAAGGCTTTCATGGCATTTGCGGGGCGGGTGTGATTGACAGCGAGTGCGGCTAATGAATGTCCGGCTCCTTCCCAGCTAGCATGACTACTTCCGCTCTCTTGCCCGGCTTATTTTTGATGACTCATCCCTCAAATTCTTCGCTCAGTTCCCTTCCTGATCCCCGCCCCGCCCATACTTTTTCCCTTGGCTCCTAGCTGGCCCCCACCCGTGGGGGACTGGTTTTGGCGAATCCTGGCGGGGACCGTTTTCTGCAGTGTACTTTAAAACATAGAGGAGCCCCAAACGACTGCTGTATAGGAGGAGAGAGGAGGTGCACTTGCTTATAAGGAGCTTAACCCGTCACTGTTCTTTCAGCTCTTCCTTTCAGATGATGGGGGTGGGTGAAGGAGAGACGCCGGCAGGGCTTCTGCCTCTGTTTCCATTCAATTTCCAAACGTCAGGCAGCTCTGAGGCGGCCTCACCGAGGGAGCAGTCTGGGGAGGCAAAATTAGGATGGGGAGTTTTCAGGTATTTCTGTGAGGTCTTGAGCATCTGGTCTGGGGACCTGTGGCAGCTTTGCTGGGGACCGAAGCCCTAAAGAGGAAACAGACTAGGAGCCATTAAGGAGTGGGGAGAGGGAAGAGGGGAGCTGAGACTGAGCTAAGGAGCTGTCCTGGACCCAGTCCACTTAAATAGGTGAATGAATGGACTTTTTCACTTGGGCAAGGGCCCCTAGCCATGCTGTGCCCGTGCCGGTCTTCACAGCATGCTTTCCTGGATAAGGTCAAGTCAAGCCAGTTGATCTCTAGCAGGAAGCTGGCAAGGAACTGGCTGAATTTGTTGCCTTTGGGCGCTTGTAGGCTCAATTGCTCTTTCATGCTCACACAATCATCACCACTTCTCTGCTGTGTCTCTTATGCCACAGCCAGAGCCTGTGATTGAAAGCTTCCAGTTCCGCTTAGATTTTACACCGCCTTGTACAGGGCTTTGTGCATAGTGGGTGCCCAGCAAATTCGCCGGGGCCCAAGTCTCATACCAAAGGCTAGACACTCAGGGACCACCCAGTCTGCAAAGTGCTCTGAGACTCCGGCATCTATTCCCATCTATTCCGGAGGGAGCTTTTGCACTTTGGTATTGTGTCTCCAGGAGAAAAGAGGGGCTTGCCGCTTGGGGAAACAAAGAAGGTGCTGAGAAATACGTAAGCACCTTCCTTTTCTAGTCCCTCCTAGCAGCCCCCCCGCTCTCCCTTTGGAGGCCCCTTGGCTAAGTCCCATCCACAGCTCCTTTGCATTGTCCAGGCTTGCCACTCTGGCCTCTGAGAGAAATGTGGCCAATGAGCAGGAAAGAGGCGGCATGCTTTCTGCCCCTGCTGGGGTGAAAAGTAAGTGAATAACACAAATCCCATCCCCTCCCCAGCTTGTGCTTCCACCTTCTCTTTCTCATCACGAAATGATTCTGAAGCATTTCTCTGTGCAAGGTTCTGGCTGTTCTCTTTCGTTTACACGCAGTCTTCATCCTGACAATCAGAGGCAACGAGGGCTGACTAACATGGGGAATGCAGAAAGCACATTCACGTGGGGGAGGCAGGCGACATGGGCTAAGATGTAGTATAATGTGTAGTTCAGAGATGTTCACGCCCGTGATCCACCTTGGGGTCAGGCATCAGGATAAACACAGGTAAGTGCAGTGAAAAGTGGGAGTGGGCATTTGTGAGAGTTTTAGAGCGAGGCGGGTGGGGACGCACTTTGCTGTTGGCTCGCCACTGCAAAGGGCTCCTGGAGAAGGGGGGGGCTTCAGAACTAGCTGAGTGACAGAACCCAATGGCCGTAATGTGTTTACATCGTGAGGTGGGGGTGGAATTGGCAGACTTTGATCAGGAAACCTTGAAGAGCCAGTGATTGTTATTCTATCTCCTCCTTCCCTCTCCACACACGTTGATTGAGTGCCAGCTCTGTCCCAGATACTGGAAACATACAAATAATAATGAGAGCAAATAGTCATTGGGTATTTACTATGTGCCAGGTGCCACGTTAAGGACATCATTCTATTAAAATCTCATGTGGACCTGGGGCGCCTGGGGGGGCTGCAATCGGTTGAAGGGTCTGAGTCTTGGTTTTGGCTTGGGTTGTGACCTCACAATTGGTCCTGGGATTGAGCCCCGTGTGGCACACTCTCAGCACAGAGTCTGCTTCAGATTCTCTCTCTCCCTCTCTCTCTCTCAAATAAATAAAATATTTTCAAAAAGAATCTCACAGTGACCTTGTAATATAGCTATCATTATTATGGCCACTTTGCAGGTGAGCCCACTGTGGTTCAAGGAGATGAAATGACTTGCCCCGAGATGACGCAGTTGGCTGTAAGTGGAAGAGGTGAGATTTGAATCTAGGCAGTTAGAGTCTGGAGCCCATGAATTTAATCAGCCTGCTCTACCTAATCTTCTGGTTGGACAGTGGTAAAAAAAAAAAAAAAAAAAGAGGGGGTGCTCCATTTTTAGGCAGAGAAAGCAAGAACAGAGATGGCCAAAGAATTGAGGGCAGATCAGGGAAAAGCAGATCTCAGGAGCAGCAGCGGCAGAGGCCCCAGCCAGCTGTTTCAACGGGCGGGTGGAGCAAGCACCTGGAATGCAGCAGATGTTAGGAGGAAGCCCCAGGCAGCGAGGTGGTCGGCAGCCAGTGATGGAGGCTTTGCCGTGGGGCCTGGGCTTCTAGAGCGGGATGCCGTACATCAAAAGTTTTGGCAAGAGCTGGATAAAGCAGGACGCTTGTGAAGGCCAGGGTGTCACACAGGGCACCAAGGTAAGAATGAGAAGCTGGGAGCACCAGAGTAGGGCCTTAAGGTTGGGGCTTTTTTTGTTTTTGTTTTTAAGGTTTACTTATTTGACAGCAAGAGAGGCAGCGAGAGAGGGAACACAAGTTGGGGGCGTGGGAGAGGGAGAAGCAGGCTCCCCGCTGAACAGTGAGCCGGATGTGGGACTCGATCCCAGGACCTTGGGATCATGACCTGAGCTGAAGGCAGACACCTAACGACTGAGCCCCCCAGGTGCCCCAGGTTGGGGCTTTTATACAACAAACCAGGAAACAGCCCAGTTCTTAGGGCTAGGAATCAACTCCATTCATTCACCTTCCCATCTATTCTTCAACATTTTTGGTGTTCTCACTGTGTTGCAAGTGCTGTATGAGTCCCAGGGGTGAAGACACAATATAGTGAGGGGGCCAGACCTTTAAAACAGGTATCAACAACGTTGTGTGATTAGTTCTCTATTAGAGGCACAAAGAGACTGTGTGTGTGGTGGAGGCAGAAGACTGGCTTTTCTTGGGAGAATTCACCAAACATATTAACTCTGAGCCAGATCTTTAAAAAAATTTATTTATTTATTTATTATTTATTTGACAGAGAGAAAGAGAGTGCGAGCATACAAGCAGGGGAAGGACAGGCAGAGGGAGAGGGTGAAGCAGTCTCCTCACTGAGAAGGGAGCCCAACGTGGGGTTCCATCCAAGGACCCTGGGATCATGACCTGAGCTGATGGCAGAGGCTTAACCCACTGAGCCACCCAGGTGTCCTTCTGAGCTGGATCTTTAAAGAAGAGGAGAAATTTCCCAAGCTCTGAGTGGTACAGAGGATTTCAGACAGAAGGAATAACATAGGCCAAAACATAAAGTGTTGAATGAGTAGGCCACACTAGGGGAACAAGAAGCAGTTCATACTGGACCGTGGGGTATATCATAGCGATATATCGTGGGGTATATCGATTGTGAGTCTAAGAAGACTCGTGGCCACATAATGCAGGCTTCTGTGGGCGATGCTGAAGATCCCAGACATTCTCCCACAGGTAGGGGGGAGCCACCTGTAGTCTCTATGATGGCAAGTTACTGGATTGCACTGGGGTTTTAGGGAGATTACATGGGAATTAGTGTCCAGATGCACTGGGGGTAGGCAGATCCCTCAAGAGGTTATTGCAGTTGTGAAGGCAAGAGATGACGGGAGTGTGAGCTGAGATACTGACGGAGAGGATTAGCGCAGGAAAACGTTCCTGAGGGAGAGTTGACAAGACTCAGTGACTGGGGAGAAAGAAGCCATGGACAACTCCAGAGATTTCTAATTTGACAACTGGGTCTATGGTGACATTATTCACATAGAGAATGAGAATTTAGAATGAGAAGCAGATTTTATGGGAGGAGATAGGGAGTTCAGTCTGGGATAAACTGAGTTGGAAGTGCCTGGTGGTGTTCTGGTAAATGTTTATCTACCAGGTCTGGGTGGTGAAGGGAGACTTTACTTGCTAATTCCTGTGGTGTAGATATGCCCCCCTGACCCCCAGCCATGTGATAGCCACCCACTTGCAAAATTTCCTGAAAATTTAATAGTCTCAAAGACCCATGGAAAGTACTGTCCCAGGTAGTCTGGGATACAGGCTTCTGATGGCATTGCTTAAATGATTTTGGGAACACACCACTGGATTGAGTCAAGATTTTCAGAACTTGGGGCATCAGTCTGGGTCAGTAGATGAAGCATGTGACTCTTGATCACAGGGTTGTAAGTTTGGGTATAGAGATTACTTTAAAAAAGAAAAAAGATTTTCAGAACTCCAGTGAAGAAGCAAATGGGCTCATAGAATTGCCAGTCAGAGATCAAGCAGATAAGAATGAATTCCATGGGAGTGAACTGAAGGATAATTACGGCTTTTGTTTGGAATATTGCTGCTGGATTTAAGGAACACTTTTTTCTTCTAAATTATCTATACTTGTAACAACTGGTAGATCGTTCTTTTGTAAACAGAAAGGAAACATTAATCTTTTCTCCCTAACTCATCTCTCCAGAATTTGAAAACTCTGAGTATTTTTATTTCCGTGGCAATATAACTGTTTGCCTAAGTTCAATAAGAATCTGTCCTCTTCCTAATAGGACATAATTGGAAACATTGCCTATATAACCAAAACTTCAATCGGAATGTCATATTTGAGAATGATGTGCACAGAATCAGATATGACCAGTTTTAAGGAACTAAGATTAACTTTATGGAACCAATGCTTGCAAAACTCTCTTGAGAAAACTGTCTGATACCTAGGTTACAGGGTTCCTAGCCTTACAGGTGAATAAGGAGGGTCACTTCCAGGCAGGCCCAGGAATCTTAGGCTGTTCAGGGAGGAGGGGGAATCTTGAGAAGAGAGGAATTCACCCAAATCTATAGGTATTGCAAACGAAATCTTGTGGCAAGTTCTTGGCTGGACTCCAGAAGGCTTTTAAAGGTCTAATGTGAGATTCCTATGAGAAGTTCCAGCTGGGGCAGCTGGGTGGCTCAGTCGGTTAAGCATCCGTCTCTGGATTTTGGCTCAGTTCATGATCTCAGGGGTGTGAGATCAAGCCCCACGTTGGGCTCTGCTTCTGGCTGTACGCTGAGTATAGAGCCTGCTCCCTCGGCCTCTCGCCCACCAAAAAAAGTTCCAGCAAAGCAGACTTAAAAAGGCCTATATGGTCACTTACTATTCTTGCCACATTTATGTTAATAATCAGGCCAAATCTAATGAGATCAGACTTATTTTTTAAGCAAGAATAAAAAAGGTGAGGGTGACTATAGAAAGAAATTTTATGTCTCAATCAAAAACGATAGCCTGCCTTTGTGGCTTATTAGATTCTCCTCCCATTCATTGTCTTTGAGCTGTTTTTCAACCCTTGGTAAACTCATTTTACTCACTACCTTGCTATCTCTCTGTAAATTAGACTGGATCTTGTCATCCTACACATTATGTCAGTCCTTACTAATTCTTAATTCCTTTCATCTCCTTTGATATCTGGCTACAACTCTCTAACTCGGCATTTCCAACTTTCCCCCCACTCTCCTGGCTTGGTACCACTGAGAACTAAAACCTGACTGCCGAGAACCTTATCGGGACTCCAGGTTGTCTTGTAGCTGACATTTCCCCCAGAACTGAAAGAAGCCCTAAAAGCTGAAGCTGGACAACTTAATGTGAACATCAGAGGAGTCATCCCCATGGCAGAACACATATGGGCAACCTGTGTTGTGTCGGCCACATAGGATTTTCACTGGGAGACTTGCACCTTCCATGCCCTCCCCCAGGAAATAACCATGCAAACTGCCAATCAGGAAATCTGTAGGGTTGCCGCTATTGTTCTCATTCCACCACTGAAAGATGCTCTGAGCCCAGTGTATGGACATTTTCTGACTAGCTGCCCTCCAGGCTCAGGAGCTGTATATATAACTTTCTCTAACCATTAATCTTTGTTTTTTCTTTTGTTTTCATAGACATTCCCTTTACTGAATGCCTGATGGCTCACACCACCCAACAAATATCTTCTACTACCAAATCTCAACAACTGGTTCTTAATGAGCAAAAGAGTGATGAGACAATAAATGGACTTTAATAGTTTAGAAGAAAGAAGGAAGTCTCTTCTTTTTTTTTAATTTTATTTTTTATAAACATATATTTTTATCCCCAGGGGTACAGGTCTGTGAATCACCAGGTTTACACACTTCACAGCACTCACCATAGCACATACCCTCCCCAATGTCCATAATCCCACCCCCCCTTTCCCAACCCCCCTCCCCCCATCAACCCTCAGTTTGTTTTGTGAGATTAAGAGTCACTTATGGTTTGTCTCCCTCCCAATCCCATCTTGTTTCATTTACTCTTCTCCTACCCCCTTAACCCCCCATGTTGCATCTCCTCTCCCTCATATCAGGGAGATCATATGATAGTTGTCTTTCTCCGATTGAGAAGGAAGTCTCTTCTTTCTTTGAACAGGAGGAGATATTGACAAAGACTCTCCCCTTGACCACATTTTAGGCTTCCGTAAGTCCTCTTTTCAGTAGGCCTCAACTGTGACCCTCACTCTGTCTTTGGCCTGCCCAGCCCAGTCTTAGCAAAGACTCCTGCTAAATTATCCTCCCACTGTTGATATCTGATCAAGTTCTCCAGTCCCCACATTTGATGTCTAAGTCTTTGGCCTGCCTCTAGCAGGACTGTTAGGTCAGTTTAACAAGAATCCTCCATCCTTGACATCTCCTCTTGGTAATTTTCCACCCACTGACGCCCTCCTTCTCACTGGCTATAAATCCCCACTTGCCTTTTTTTGTATTCAGAGTTAAGTCTGATCTCTCTCCCCCATCTTGAAAACATCTTCCTTATCATTATGTGAGGCA
The DNA here is from genome assembly GCF_010015895.1 of Lontra canadensis. NCBI lineage: Eukaryota > Metazoa > Chordata > Mammalia > Carnivora > Mustelidae > Lontra > Lontra canadensis. Next base: position 37,491 of record NW_022631468.1, read on the forward strand.
AAATTTGATAAAACTTCAAGGAGAAATAGATAAAGCCACTATTACAACTGGAGACTTCAACACCCCTCTGTCAGAGAAATGAACAGATCCAGTAGGCAGAAAATCAGTAAGAACATAGTTGAACTCCCCAGCACCATCAATTAACTGGATACAATCAACCTTTATAGACCACTTTGTTCAACAACAGTGGAACACACATTCTTCTCAAGCTCATATGGAACATTCACCAGGAGAGATCACGTTTTGGGTCAACCCCACCCCCCCCCACATTTTAACAAATTCAAAAATAGAAATCATACAATGTCTGTCCTCAGACCACAGAATTAAAATAGGAATCAATAACAGAAGAATAACTGAAAAATCACAAAATACATGGAGATTAAACAGCACAGTTCTGAATAACACATAGGTCAAAGAAGAAACCTCAAGAGAAATTTTTAAATATTTAGAACTGAAAGAAAAACTAAATATAAAAATTTATCAAAATGTGTGGGATGCAACAAAAACAATGCTTAGAGAAAAATGTATAGCATTAAATGCCTGTATTAGAAAAGAATAAAAGGTATAAAATCAGACGTCTAAGTTTCCACCTTAGGAAACTAGGAAAAAAAGAGCAAATCAAATCCAAAGTTAGCAGAAGAAAAAAAAAAAGAGGAAGAATTAGAGCAGAAATCAAAGAAATTGCAAACAGGAAATCAATGGAGAAAAATCAATGAAACAGAAGCTGAGTCTTTGAAAAGATCAATAAAATTGATAAGCCTCTACCCAGGCTTACAGAAAAAAAAGAAAGAAGACACAAATTACTAATATCATAAATTAAAAGATCACAAATTTGATAACCTAGATGAAATGGACCAACTCTTTGAAACATTCAAGTAGCTGAAAGAAGAAATAGAAAATCCAAATAGGCCTATATCTATTAATGAAGTTGAATCAATAACCTTTCCAAAACAGAAACCACTGGACCTAGAGGGACTCACTGGTGAACTCTACCAAAAATTTAAGGAAGGAATTACATCAGTTCTCTATAATTTTGATAGAAGCAAAAGGAATACTTTCTAACCCATTCTGTGAGGCCAGCATTACCCTAAAATACCCAAATCAGACAAAGACATTACAAGAAAACTAAGGCCAATATTTCTCATGAACATAGATCCAAAAATCCTCAACAAAATATTAGCAAATCAACTCCAACAATGTATAAAAAGAATTATATGCTTTGACCAAGTGGGGTTTATTCCAGATATGCACGGCTGGTACAACATTCAAAAATAAATTAATGTAATCAATCACATCAATAGGCTAACAAAGAAAAATCACATGATCATATCAATGGATATAGAAAAAGCATTTGATAAAAATCTAGCACCCATTCATGAAAAAAAAAAAAACTCTCAGTAACCTAGGAATAGAGGGAAATTTCCTCTACTTGACAATCTCTAAAACCAACCAACTGCAGCTGACATTGTGTTTAATGGTGACAAACTCAAAGCTTTCCCATTAAGATCAGGAACAAGGCAAATATGCCCTCTTCAGGGGCGCCTGGGTGGCTCAGTGGGTTAAGCCTCTGCCTTCCGCTGAGGTCATGATCCTAGGGTCCTGGGATCGAGCCCCACATCAGGCTCTCTGCTCAGCAGGGAGCCTGCTTCCTCCTCTCTCTCTGCCTGCCTCTCTGCCTACTTGTGATCTCTGTCTGTCAAATAAATAAAAAAAATCTTAAAAAAAAAAAAGATGTCCCCTTCACATCACTCCTTTCAACACTGTAGGGGAAGATCTAACTAATACAAATGAGATAAGAAAGGGGGAAAAAAGGTTATACAGATTGAGGAGGAATAAATAAAACTGTTTTTGTTTGCAAACGACATGATTGTCTATAAAATCTGAAAGAACTGACCAGAAGTCTCCTGGAAATAATAAGCTATTATAACAGGGTTGCAGAATATAAGGTTAATACATAAAAGTCAATTACTTTCCTCAATGCCAATAATGAACAAGTGAAATTTGAAACAAAAACACAATACTAATTTACATTAGCACTCCCCCAAAATGAAATACTTGGGTATGAATCTACCAAAATATGTGCAAGATCTATATGAAGATAACAAAACCATAGAAGAATTAGATAGATAGATACTCCATGTTCATGGACTGGAAGACTCAATATTGTCAAGGTGTCAGTTCTTCCCCACTTGACCTCGAGATTCAAAGCAACCCTACTCAAAAATCCTGCAAGTTATTTTGTAGCTATCAGCAGACTGATTTTATGGAGTTTAAATGGAGAGGCAAAAGACCCAGAATAGCTAACACAATACTGAAGAAGAAGAACTAATTTGGAGGACTGACACCACCAAATGTCAAGACTTACTATGAAGCTACAGTAATTGAGACCAGTGGCATTGACAAAAGAACAGACAAAGGGATCAGTAGAACAGAAAAGGAAGCCCAGAAATAGACCCACATAAATATAGTCAACTGACCTTTGACACAGGAACAAAGGCAATACAATGGAGCAGAGATAGTGTTTTCAACAAAAGATGCTGGAACAGGTGAACATCTATATGCAAAAAAAAATTTTTAAAAAGAATCTAGAAAGAGATCTTACACCCTTCACAAAAATTAACTCATAATGGATCATAGAGCTAAATGTACAATACCAAACTATCAAACTCCTAGGAGATAGCATAGGAGAAAACCTGGATGACCTTGGGTAAGGCAATGACTTTTTAGATTCAACAACAAAAGCACAATCCATGAAAGAAAGAGTTGAAAAGCTAAAAATTAAAATAAAAAACTTGGTGACAGTGCCAAGAAAATGAGAACACAAACCACAGACTGGGAGAAAATATTTGCGAGAGACACATCTGATCAAAAACTATTATCCAAAGTATACAAAAAACCCGTAAAGCTCAATAATTAGAAAACAAACAACCTGGGATGCCTGGGTGGCTCAGTCGGTTAAGCGTCTGCCTTCAGCTCAGATCATGATGTCAGGGTCCTGGAATCGAGTCCCACATCAGGCTCCTTGCTCAGCGGGAAGCCTGCTTCTCCCTCTGCCTGCCTCTCTCTCTCTCTCTGACAAATAAATGGATAAAATCTTAAAAAAAAAAAAAGAAAAGAAAACAGACAACCTGATTTAAAAGTGGGCCAAAGACCTTAACGGATACCTCATCAAAGAAGATATACAAATGGCAAAGAAGCACATGAAAATACACTCCACATCATCATATGCTATCAGGGAAATGCGAATTAAAACAGCAATGAGGGGCGCCTGGGTGGCTCAGAGGGTTAAAGCCTCTGCCTTCAGCTCACATCATGATCTCAGGGTCCTGGGATTGAGCCCCACATCGGGCTCTCTGCTTGGTGGGGAGCCTGCTTCCTCCTCTCTCTCTCTCTGCCTGCCTCTCTGCCTACTTGTGATCTCTCTCTGTCGAATGAATAAATAAAATCTTAAAAAAAAAACACACAGCAATGAGATAGTCCCACACACTTGTTAGCTGCCCCAAATCAGAGCACTGACACCACCAGATGGCGGGGAGAATATGGGGCAACAGGAACTGTCGTTCATTGCTGACAGGCACGCAAAATGGAAGACACTTTGGAAGACAGTCTGGTGATTATTTATAAAAGTAAACATATTCTTGCCATCCTCTCCAGAAACTGCACTCCTTTCAACCCAAAGGAGTTGAAAACTTATGTCCACAAAAACTGCACAAATATGTTTGCAGTGACTTATTCAGAATTGCCAGAACTTGGAAGCAACCAAGATGTCCTTCAGTAGGTGAATGGATAAGCTGTAGTACATCCAAATAATGGGATAATATTTGTTGCTAAAAAGAAATGAGAAGCGCCTGGGTGGCTCAGATGCTGAAGCTTCTGCCTTTGGCTCAGGTCAAGATCCCAGGATCCTGGATGGAGCCTTGCATCAGGCTCCCTGCTCAGTGGAGAGTCCGCTTCTCCCTCTCCCTTTGCTGTTCCCTCTGCTTGTGTGCACTCTCGCTCTCTCTCTCTGTCAAATACATACATAAAATCCTTTTTAAAAATTAAAATATAAAAATAAATGAGCCATCAAGACAAGGAGGAAGCTTCAATGGTTATTATTCAGTGAAAGATCTGAAAAGGATACCTATTTTGTGATTCTGACTATATAACATTCTGGGAAAGGCAAAACTATGGAGAGAGTAACAGTGACTGCCAACAGGAGTTGGGGCTTGGGGGAGAGATGAACAGGTAGAATACAGAGGATTACTCAGTATGACACTACAATGGTGAATATATGTCATTATACATTTGTCTAAACCCGTTGGCTGTACTACGCCAGGAGTGAATCCTGAGGTAAACTATGGATTTTTTGGGTGGTTTATGGTGTGTCAATGTATGCTCATCAATGATAACAAATGTTGCGCTCCGGTGGGGGATATCGACAATGGAGTAGGGCAGGAGTACATGCGAAATCTCTCTACCTCTCTCTCAATTTGACTGTGAACCTAAAACTTGTCTTAAAAAAAATTAACAACCCGCTGCCAGTACAAGCTAACTCTGGCATACCAATAGAGGTACCCGAGAAACAGCCGCAAGATGTTTAGAAGGGCACTGGAAACATGGGTCTAGAGCTTTCAAGGTTGGACTTCCTCTTCCCTGTCATGTAACCTTCTCTGCCAGCCAGTGCAACAGTGTCTTGCTGGACTCTCCAAGGACACGCTTTAGCCCAGTTTGCACATGAGTGGCAACATTTCCCAAACTTTAGTCGTCTGAGAATGATCTTCACAATTTTTGCCAGATACATGTGACCACTTGTACTGTTATTTAATCAACATTTTTCTTTAAATTGCCTTTCAGTCAACTGCTCCTGCTTTTTACGCTTTTGCTTCCTCCCAAGAAACAGTAGTTTAGGGCAACTGGGTGGCTCAGTTGGTTAAGCATCTGTCTTCAGCTCTGGTCACGATCCCAGAATCCTGGGATTGAACCCCGTGTCAGATTCCCTGCTCAGCAAGGAGTCTGCTTCTCCCTCTGCCTCTGCTCCTTCTCCCGCTCATGCGTGTGCTCGTTCTCTCTCTCTCTCTGTCTCTCGCACTCTTTGTCAAATAAATAAAATCTTTAAAAAACCGAAACAATAGTTTACCTCATCCCACGCCCCCCCCCTAAAAACCTATGAAGAAGATGTCATGCTGGAGACCAACATATTTTCTGTCAAGAAATTCTACATAATCACGTTGTGACAGATAGCTATCTCATCAGTTGAGTCTTTGATGAGTCATGGAAATGCAGTTAAGAATGATGCTGAAAAGGGTGCTTGGGTGGCTCAGTGGGTTAAGCCTCTGCCTTCTGCTCAGGTCATGATCTCAGGGTCCTGGGATCGAGCCCTGCATCGGGCTCTCTGCTCAGCCGGGAGCTTGCTTCCCCCTCTCTCTCTGCCTGCCTCTGCCTACTTGTGATCTCTGTCAAATAAATAAATAAAATCTTTTAAAAAAAAAAGGAATGATATTGAAAAATCCATAAATTCAAGCTCCAGTTAGAGTCATGAGAGTCCCATGGGGGTGGGGATCAATTAGGAGAAAACATTAGATCCACATTTCCTATGTACCTCACTACAGGGCACATTTTTTTTAAAGTAATCTCTACACCTAACGTGGGACTTGAACTCACAGCCCCGAGATCAAGCTCTATGGACTGAGCCAGCCAGGTGCCCAGAGGGTACATGTTTATTAACGGGGAATTGTTGAGGGGGGAGCAAAGGGTGGATCTGGACTGTTTAAATACTTTTTTTCTTGTCTCTATAAATCTTTAGTTGGATTTATTCACCTCAGCTTAATATGTTAATGATGGGCACTGTTATATCCACAAATGGTCACTGTCTAGGAACACGGAGGAGGGAACATAATTTCTATCACAAGAAAGGTTTGGGAATCTGAGAAGTCTTGACAGAGGAAATGACATTAGAGCCAGGATTTGAAAGACTAGTGGAAATGCTGGTGAAGGTAGGGGGACCCCTAAGCAAAGGCTTACAGATTTAAATGTTTCTGTCATGTTTGTTGATGCCGAGGGGTTCGGTGCAGATAAAGTGCAGGGCTGGACTATGAAGGGGATCTTTCGGCCATACTAACAAGTTTGGACTTTAACGTAGATAAGGGGAAGTCTTCTGAATTTCTTAAAGCTAGTCATATGTCCAGAATTGGAAGGAGGAAAACTGAAAGTGGGGAGACCAGCTAAGAAAGTTCCATAATTGTCTGAGCATAAGGGGATAAGAACCCATGCTAAGGGAGAAGCAAGATGTTGGAGGAGAGTGAGGCAGAAATAGGGAAATAAGGCAGTTGAGCTAATTTAGGAAATAAAGATGATGTCTTGATTTTAGGCTGATCAAAGTGGAATTATTAAGCTCTTGAGCTCTGAAATCAGGAAGAATCTTGGTTCTGCAACATCCCAGTTGTGTGACCTTAGACACATTACTTAACACCTCCGAGCCTCAGCTTCTTCATCCGCAAAGTGGGCTCAGAAAATACCTACCATATAGGAAGGACTAAGCGGAGTAAGCACTCACAAAATGTCAGCTATCATTTTTAGTATTATTGTTTATACAGCACGCTAAGTATCAGTAACTGATAGAAATATCTGAGAGGCAGTTGGAAATGTGAATCAAAGTGCAAAAGGAAAATTAAACCAGAGTTTTCTGATTCACCTTGTGAAGATAACAGTGGATCTCAGAGAGTGACTGAGCCTCTGTGAAGGGCAGAGAATGGAATTTTGCAGAACGTTTGCATTGAGAAGTGGTAAAAGAAAGGGTTCAAAAATTAGAGGCACAAGAGGGAGGGAGAGGTCCTTACCGTAGAGAGGATCTGCAAATTGCCAAACCCAGCAGCTTCACCCAAGTCCTCAGTCCCTGACACCTCTGCAGCATTGGACGCAAGTGACCTCTTAAACCCTTCTTTTGGAAACTCTCTTGTTCAGTTTCCATGGCATTCTGTTCTCTTCTACCTTCTCTGATAATGGTTAGAAAGTCTTCGCCACAAGCCCTGTAGCTTACTGGTTCCAACCCCTTCATTTTACAAAGGAAGAGACGAAAGAGCCAGAAAATGGAAGTAGCTTATTCGAGGTTCACACTCAATTGTTCCTTCCTTGTCTGTTTTTTCCGCCCTTTTTCTCACTTCCCACAGTCCTTTGCACTCTGCTCTCCTATACTCACTTCCTCTTTCTATACACTCATCTGTTTCCATAGCTTTCAGGTCTTTGGTTGCCAATCTGAAATCGCCTACCTTGCCTCTCTCCAGAGCTGCTCTCCCACCCTTCCAACAGCTAGCTAGATGTTCCCTGAACACCTTGCACTCGGCTATCTGAAACATGATTGTTCCAGATAAGGAAGCTAGCTTCCTTCTTTGACTCCACTATCCTATTAATGGCACCTCCATTCTCCTAGCCAGCTAATCCCTTACCAGATATGACAGGTTAGTCCTATATAAATGTCCACGTAGTGCAGGGGTTAAGCACACTGCCATTAAGGGACAGAACTGCCTGGGACCAAATCTTGGCTCTGTGACCTTGGGTAAGTGACTTAGTCTGAACCAGAGGCCATTAGAACCAGGAGAGACCTTAAAGATATATATTTCTGGGGATGCCTGGGTGGCTCTGTTGTTTAGGCATCGACTCTTGATTTTGACTCAGGTCATGATCCCAGGCTCACGAGATTGAGCCCCAAGTCAGGCTCTGTGCTCAGCGTAGAATCTGCTTGGGATTCTGTTTCTCCCTCTGCCTTTGCCCCTCCCCCTGCTCTCTCTCCTCCCCCCTCAAATAAATAAATAAATAAATAAAATCTTTTTCTAAAAGATAATCAATAAAAGATTTTATTTATTTTTTAAAGATTTTATTTATTTATTTCTCAGAGATGGAGAGAGAGAGCACAAGCAGGGGGAACAGCAGGCAGAGGGAGAAGCAGGCTCTCCACTGAGCAGGGAGCCCAACGTGGGACTCAATCCCAGGACCCTGGGCTCATGACCTGAGCCAAAGGCAGACACTTAACTGACTGAGCCACACAGGCATCCCTTTATTTATTTTTCAGAAAGAGAGAGAGAGCACAAGCAGGGGGAGCGACAGAGGGAGAGGGAGAAGCAGGCTCCCCACTGAGCAAGGAGCCTGATTTGGGACTTGATCCCAAGTCCCTGGGATCATGACCTGAGCCAAAGGCAGATGCTTAACTGACTGAGCCACATAGGTGTCCCGATAAATAAAATCTTTTTCAAAAATATACATATTTGGGGCGCCTGGGTGGCTCAGTGGGTTAAATTTCACCTTTTTCAGAAAAGAAATGTGCATCCCTGAAAAGTAAATCCCTATAGCCTGCAAAAAGGGGTCAGGACTGGAATGTTCTACACCAGTATTACCTCTCGCTACTCTATTGGATCTGTCACCACTGCCACCTCCCGAATCTTATATTTATCACCTTGTGCCTGGATTATTGACACAGTCCCCTCTACCTACTCTTGCAACCTCTCATCTACCCCATCCCCCATTCATCCTGCCAAGTTAATTGGCATCATTTCCATCTTGTCATTCTCCTCGCTGAAGAGCTTTTAGGGGTTCCTGGTTGCCTACTAGATAAAATCCAAATGTTCAAGCGAGGCATCATAACTCTTCCAAAATCTGTCAACCCACCTGTTCATGCTTCATTACCCACACTATCTTTTAAACCCCAAGGCCCAGCCATGCCCAAACTCTGTGTTCCTTGAGCAGCTCATGTACCTTCATGCCCTGTTGCCTTTTTACATACTGTTCTCTGAACTTTGAGTGTCCTCACTTTGATTTTTCTCCTGTCGAATTCTTACTCAAGGGCCAACTCAAATATCCTAGGGCATGAAGACTTTTCAGGTCCCTAGTCCAAATGAACTTCTATGGTAATACATGGGACAGGGGTTGCCATCATAGATTGGCTTGTAGAAAACGTGAGTTCCCATCTCCCTCTTCCTTTTTTTCACTTGTGTTCTCACAACATACTGCTTATACCTCTGCTTACCTTATATTAGACCTGGTTATTTAAACAATAGTGAGACTCCTCTCATTCGCCTTTGGGAATAGCCCCTAACAGAGCTCCTGGGACACAACAAATATTTAACGAAATGAAACAAAAACTGTGGAGCCAAGTTTTGAGCTGCCCCCTCATGAATAATTCAGCAAGACCAATTCCTGTTGCTCGACATGGAGAGACACATTGAGAGAAGAGAATTCTGGGAGAGCTTGTTGGTAAGTCTCCAGTAATGTGCTTTGAAACAGTCTCAGTAACTTTCAACTTGACATGTAAGTTTCTTATCCCTACATTCTTTAAGGTGAGCTGAAGTTTACGCAGGACCCTCACCTCCCCCCCCCCCCCCCCGGAGGCAGTGAGTGGATTACCATTAAGTGAAAAGCAGTGACCAGTGCTGAAGAGGTGAAAGCAGGAGCTCTTTGGAGCCATTTATAAAAGGGGGCTACCATCATCCATTCCCTGGAAAGGGAATCTTGACTGAGGTCATCACATCATTCCCCTCGGAAGAATGGGTAACCGTGATGGATGATGCAGACCAAGTAGCTTGGCATGTGTGACATGCCTTTATAGTCTCTCAGTGGTGGGATCTTCTCCAGGCCATTCTGGACACAGCTTTTAGCTAAGGCTGCTGTGCAGCTCATTCCATTTCTGGAAGTGATACCTGGGGAATGGCCAAGATGAAAGATGGCTGCATTACATGATAGCAGCTTCAAGACAGGCCTCAAGTTCACTCCCTTGTTGGCCACCTCCATTCATTCATTCAGTTGTCATTTATCAGACAGCTACTGTGTACCAGGAACATAGGCTCTGATACAGAGATGAATGGCCCCTGTCCTTAAACAAGTATTACTCTAATGGAGGAGACAGACAGGGAAATGGACAATATGGGGGACTCTTATAAGTGCCATCACAGAGAAATACAGTGCAGAGGAGAAACAGGGGGATAGAGAAAGTGGAGGGAATAAAACCTAAACTCCTGAATGTAGCACAAAAACCCTCTGGCTACCTCTCACCACTCCTCAGTCTTTGTATGTGCAGAGTAGACTATCTAAGCTAAGTTTTAGAGAACAAAGAAGAGTTTGTAAAGAAACAGGGAAAAGCTGGGCGCCTGGGTGGCTCAGTCGGTTGGTTAAGCGTCTGTCCGTGGCTCAGGTCCTGATTCCAGAGTCCTGGGGTCGAGTCCCCCGCTTGGCTCCCTGCTCAGCGAGGAGTCTGCTTCTCTCTCTGCCTCCTGTTCTACCTGTCTGTGCTCTCTCTCTCTGTAATAGATAAATGAAATGTTAAAGAAAGAAAGAGAGGAAGAAAGGGAGGGAGGAAGGAAGGAAAGAAGAAAGAAAGAAAGAAAGAAAGGAAGGAAGGAAGGAAGGAAGGAAGGAAGGAAGGAAGAAAGGAAGGAAGGAAGAAAGAAAGAGGGAAAAGGTGTTATGGGCAGATTTTCTTCCCAAGGCAGTAAGGAGCCAATGGAGGGTTTTAAACAGGGAAGTGACATGATTAGGTATCTATTTCAGAAAGACCGCTCACTCTGAAGAATGTTTGGAGAATGGATTGGAAGAGGCCATGATTGGAGGTCGGGAGACAGGAAATTGGTTTGCCAATCAAATTGTAACATTATCCCAGAGTCTGTACTAGGGCAATGAAAGTGAAATAAAAAGGAAGAGAAGAAGCCAAAAGATATGAGGAGGTAAAACCTACAGGGTTTAGTTATTTATTGAATATGGAGTATAGGAGAGTGAACAGGAAGGGGACACTCACCTTCTCCCCAGATGCTTGGCTTGGGCAGGGGGTGGATACAACAGGATTCAATGGGATAAGGAAACACTAGAGGAGCAGCAGGTTTGAAAGCAGGAGAGGTGAGATTGACATTCAGTATATATGTATTTGGAGACCAGAAATGAGGTGTGGCCTGAAGATACAGATTTGCAATTGTTAGTAACTGAAGACATGGGAGTGGATGAGACTGCTCAGGGAAAGTTTCAAGAGTGATGAGAACAGAGACTGGAACCCTGAGGACTAGCCCAACATTTAAGGAGGGGAATAATGGGCACTGGCTGGCTCAGTTGGTAGAGCATGTGGCTCTTGATCTTGGGGTTGTAAATTCAAGCCCCACTTTGGGTTGACTTAATAAAAAACATTTTGGAGGGGGGTACCTGGATGGCTCAGTTGATTTAGCGTCTGCCTTCAGCTTAGGTCATGATCATGGGGTACTGGGTTCGAGCCCTGTGTCAGGCTCCTTGTTCAGCGGGAAGTCTGCTTCTCCTTCTCCCTCTGCCACTCCCTGCCTTACTCTCTCTCTATCAAGTAAATAAATAAAATCTTTAAAAAAATGGTTTGTGGAGTGGAGTAAGAACAAAGCGTGAAGCAGTCAGAGGTAGGAGAGAGATCAATAGAGTAAAGTGTGACAAAAGTCAAAGGGCATTATGTGGCCATAAACCAGGTTTTAGAGAAATATTTAATGGCATTTTTATTTTTATTTTTTAAAAGAATTTATTTTTAGGTTATCTCTACACCAACGTGGTGCTCGAACTCACAACCCTGAGGTCAAGAGTAGCATGCTCCACTGACTGAGCCAGCAAGGCATCCCTTTAATGACATTTTTATTTTATTTATTTTATCTTTTAAGATGTTTTTATTAAGACATGGGGACAGGACACATGGGCGGAAAGAGCTACCTTTAATGACATTTTTATTTTTTATTTTTTTAAAGATTTTATTTATTTATTTGATAGAGATTACAAGTAGTCAGAGAGGCAGGCCCAGAGAGAAGAGGAAGCAGGCTCCCCACCGAGCAGAGAGCCCGATGCGGGGCTCGATCCCAGGACCCTGAGATCATGACCTGAGCTGAAAGCAGAGGCTTTAACCCACTGAGCCACCCAGGCGCCCCTTTAATAGCATTCTTAAATGGTCATGTTGTAATGGCAAACGAGAGAGGATATAAGATAATATGTGTTGCCAGAAAGAGACTGGTGGTTGCCAGAGGTGAAGAGATGGAGGGTGGATGAAATGGGTGGAGGGGATTATAAAATAAAATAAAATAAGTCATGGAGATGTAATGTACAACATAGTAACTGTAGCCAATTACATATCTGAAAGTTGCTGCAAGAGTAGATTTTAAGGGTGGCTCAGTCAGTTAAGCATCTGCCTTTGGCTCTGGTCATGATCTCAGGGTCGGGGGATTGTGCCCTGCATCAGGCTCTCTGCTCAGTGGGGAGCCTGCTTCTCCCTCTTCCTCTGCCTGCTGCTCTGCCTACTTGTGCGCTCTCTCTCTCCCTCTCTCTGTCAAATAAATAAATAAAATCTTTAAAAAATAATAAAGAGTAGATGTTAAAATTTTTCATCACAAGAAAAAAGTTTTTCTAACTCTCTATGGTGACAGATGTTAACTAGACTTATCATGGTGATCACTTCTCAGTATACACAAATATCAAATCATTATCTCATACACCTGAAACTAATATAATGTTATATGTCAATTATACCTCAATAGAAATATGGATCATCTGATGACAATTGCATTATTTTTAAAAGATTTTATTTATTTGACAGAGAGAGAGATCACAAGTAGAGAGAGAGAGAGAGAGGAGGAGGCAGACTCCCTGCCTAGCAGAGAGCCTGATGTGGAACTTGATCCCAGAACCCTGAGATCAGGACCCGAGCCGAAGGCAGAGGCTTAACCCACTGAGCCACCCAGGCAACCCGACAATTGCATTTTAAGAGTACATGTAAGGGGGGCGCCTGGGTGGCTCAGTGGCTTAAGCTGCCGCCTTCGGCTCAGGTCGTGATCTCAGGGTCCTGGGATCGAGCCCCACATCAGGCTCTCTGCTCGGCAGGGAGCCTGCTTCCCTCTCTCTCTCTCTCTCTCTGCCTGCTTCTCTGCCTACTTGTGATCTCTCTCTGTCAAATAAATAAAATCTTTAAAAAAAAAAGAGAGAGAGTACATGTAAGGGGGCACCTGGGTGGCTCAGTGGGTTAAGCATGTGCCTTTGGCTCAGGTCATGATCCCAGGGTCCTGAGATTGAGTCCCACATAGGGCTCTCTGCTCGGCAGGGAGTCTGCTCCTTCCTCTCCCTCTGCCCCTTTGCCAGTTTGTGCTCTCTCTTGCTTTCTCTCTCTCTCTGAAAAAAGAAAATAAATAAAATCCTTAAAAAAAAAAAAAAGAAAGAAAATGACTCTAAGGTTTCACACCTGTTGGTGAAGGTTGTTATCTCTGGTGGTTGTTACGGACTATTGTAATTTTCATCCTTGCGATTTTTTTTTTTTTGGATTTTCCAGTTTTTCCATACAGGACATGTGTTCCATGTGTAATTGGCAAAGATAAAAATATAAAAAGGAAAAAAACTCAAAGGAGAAGAAAATGTCAAGGTGGGAGTGGTCAACTGAATCGAACACATCAGAGGCAGTAAGACTTGTTCTGAGGGCGGGCCATTGGATTTAGCCACAAAGTGCCCGTGGTGAAGACTATTTCAGTGGAGTAGGGAGTGGGCACAGAAGCCAAATGGGAGTGGAACCAAACCACAAACGGTAGGTGAAGTGGAGACAGCAAGTACAGAAGCGTCTTTCAAAAGACTTGGTAAAGAAGGAAAAGAGATAGGGCAAGAGCCCAGTTGAAGATACCATCCAGTTTGAGAATCCCACACCGTTTGGTGGCGTTAAGCACCCTGAAGAGAGGTAGGTTGTGAAGGTCTTCTGACATTCAGATTTCCAGTGGGCCGGGAGGGTGGATAGCTGAGAGTGGAATTGGAAGCAGCAGCCCCTCAGAGAATCAACATCAGAAATTGCTCTTAATGGCTGAGAGGCAAACTTTTCGTCACTTCAACTGAGCAGAACTCTCCAGGGCGACTTATGTGGCTAGGTAATTTAGAATGTGAGTTGATTTTTGTTTGTTTGTTTTTGTTTTGTTTTAATTTTATTTTTTATAAACATATAATATATTTTTATCCCCAGGGGTACAGGTCTGTGAATCGCCAGGTTTACACACTTCACAGCACTCACCATAGCACATACCCTCCCCAATGTCCATAACCCCAGAATGTGAGTTGATTTTTTGAGAAGAGTTCCCCTCACCCCTCCCCCCCCCCCCCGCAAAAAACCTTGGGATGAGTATGAAATAATCGTGGGAAGTTCTCGTGACCCATGTGTTAAGAGTCAGGGCTTCAAGGGATGGGGTACCTGGGTGACTCAGTGGGTTAAGCCTCTGCCTTCGGCTCAGGTCATGATCCCAGAGTCCTGTGATCAAGTCCCGCATCGGGCTCTCTGCTTGGCAGGGAGCCTGCTCCCCCCACCCCAACCCTGCCTGCCTCTCTGCCTACTTGTGGTCTCTCTCTCTCTGTCGAATAAATGAATAAAATTCTTCTTCTTCAAAAAAAAAAGAGTCAGGTCTTCTTCAGCAAGGTGTGGAGCTCGGTTCTGTAGACAATATTGTTCTGTAGGAATAATGTCAGACCTCAGCGCATTCTAGGGCTCGATCTAGCCCCAGATCTGTGAGGTGAGATGTCAGCAGTGAGAAAGAGCAGTTGGTGTTTATTGTAAAGCACTAGCTCAGATTCAGAAATCAATAACTGCTTGACATTCTGAAAAGCACCCTCATGCTAGCAAATCCAGTGCCACTGAGCACTGATTTCCTAGGAGACAGCAAAGTCGCTCAATCATCCTTGTCTTCTGTAGGAAGAAAACAGCCAAAATGGAGGCCTAGGCAGAGGATCTGAAACTCTGGCTCTACGTCTGAATCGGATACCCCCATGGATTATAGAATCTCGAATCTGGATGGTTCTGCTTCTGAAGCCGAGGGAGGAGAATCCTAGGGGCGTCCAATTAAAAGAGGGTTTCGCTCGGGACGCCTGGGTGGCTCAGTTGGTTAAGCAGCTGCCTTCGGCTCAGGTCATGATCCCAGCGTCCTGGGATCGAGTCCCACATCGGGCTCCTTGCTCGGCGGGGAGCCTGCTTCTCCCTCTGCCTCTGTCTGCCTGTGCTCGCTCGCTCTCCCTCTGTCGCTGAAAAATAAATAAAATCTTTAAAAAAAAAAAAAAAAAAAAAAAAAAGAGGGTTTCGCTCAAGGAGGCCCGGGCAGTGATGTCTTGGAGGAGAACCATAAGCCCTGAACAAAAGGCAAGGAGGGGATGGAAATCGAAGTAGGACAAAAATCTTGGCTTGGGAGCCTTGGGAGCGGGATGGTTCTGTTCAGGTGCAACGAATAGATAAAGGATAGTAGGTGAGTTAGAACAGAGCCTGTTCAAGATGAAGATGTATTAGAGCTTACTGTTTTATATGGTTCTCCTAAAGCAAGTGTACAGGACTAGATCCTATCTTCCCCCTTGAGACGTCCCCCCACCACCACCCTGCCCTGAATTGGCTGAGGCTGGAGCTGAGTTGGCTCCTTGGGAGACACAAAGCATTATGGGAGTCAGCCTTGGACTCAAGCTCTTATGGATGCCCCTTGGGCCCACAGTTTTCTCCCTGGACCAGGTGCTAGGATCCACACTGGTGGAGAGCAGTCCAAGAATCCCTCTAACACATACTGTGGCTCCCTATCCCCCACAGGAATGCTAGATGTCTGTGGCCAAGGATGTGGGGGGCTTCAGGCTGAAGGCAAGGGATTTCAGAGATCTGGATGTATCTAGGAATCAGTCCTCTAATTTGTAGCAGGGTCAGTGGGGGCGGGTGGAGTAGGAACAAGACCGCTTGGATTTTCCCACCTGGCCAACCCACCACCCCTTCTATGAGCAGCTCTTCTCAGCAGAAGCCTGGGCGTCTAGGGTGTCGTCAGCAGCCTGGTACTTCCCTAGGTATTGACTGGGTGGTGCTGGGTGGTTCAGGGAAGTAGCAGGGATCGTGGTTGTGATGACTGAGGCAGGCATTTGTGGTGTTACTGTTGGAAAACTTGGCTGAGGTCCAAGGAGGGAAGAGCAGAGGAGTCCAAAGAGTAAGCAGAAATGGTGAACACCAGGGCTTCTATTTGGGGCTAGGTTTACATGTTTTATTGGATCATCGGTTTGAGGGTATGGGTGAGAGACCAGTAGATTCCTGTTCAGAAGACCTGGAAATGGTTCCTATGAAAAACAAGATCTCCTGTATATACAATATGATTTCAATGATGGGCATGTGTGTATATAAAGAAAGAAAACTGGAAGGAAAGGACTAAGCCACTAACCACTTAATGGGCAGGGCCATCAGCTCACGAGGTTGACTGCCCTCAGTTATCCAGGTTGGATAATTAGCAGAGGGACTAAAATCTTCTGGGTCCTTTCCACTTCTCCCTTCAAACTTGACACTTGGCCCTATGTTTCTGACCGGGACCTGGACTTCTCTCTGATTCTTCACCCCTACCACATTACTTCTAGTCTCCTTGGGTCAAAATCCAAGACAGGATTCAACCTGGGAACTTTCTACTCCTCCAGAACTCCCTGAGTCCTGAAGTTCACATTCTCCCCCCAAGAGCAGAAGCATCAAGAAACGGATATCAAGGGGCACCTGGGTGGCTCAGTGGGTTAAAGCCTCTGCCTTCAGCTCAGGTCATGATCTCAGGGTCCTGGGATCGAGTCCCGCATCAGGCTCTCTGCTCAGTGGGGATCCTGCTTGCCCCTCTCTCTCTGCCTGCCTCTCTGCCCACTTGTGATCTCTGTCTGCCAAATAAATAAATAAAATATTAACAAAAAAAAAGAAAGAAAGAAATGGACATCAAGTTGTAGTGGCTGAAACAAGCAACATGAGCACGGGAGCCCCAAAGTTCCAACTTTCTGTTTCAGTTTCTTCACTTGGCTACCTGGTCTGGTGAAAGGACATGGAACTTTCTGGGATCTTTTGCAAGCGTACCTCCTGTTGATGCACTGATTAGACATCAGTGAGCTAAGTACCATCCCTCAAACCCCAGGAATTAGGGTCTTCATAAAACAAAAAAAGATGAATTCCAAATTGCAGGGAGTGGATATGGTGTTGGTTCAGGCTCCATTCCAAGGAAATCTATGAGCTCCAAGAAGCACCCTCTCACCTTCAGGCCTTACTGTTGGTAGAATGAGTGTGCCATACTATGTGGCGCTGGTTGTAGGAGATTTCATACAATTAGGTCTTTTTTGCCGGGGGGGGGAGTGAAACAATTTTGCTTTTCTCCACACTCTAAACTGTCCTTAGAGCTGAATGTATACACCTGTCAAGTGAATTGATGCCCTATGTGGGTATAGTTCTTCAGAAACCCCCTCGAGAAAATATGGATAACTCCGCCGAGTTGACTTCCTTTTTTATTTTTTTTTTTAATTTTATTTATTAATTTGAGAAAGAGAGAGAGCATGAGCAGCGGGAGGGGTAGTGGGAGAAGCAGACTCCCCATTGAGCAGGGAGCCCAATGCGGGGCTCGATCCCAGGACCCTGAGATTAGGACCTGAGCCAAAGGCAGACACTTAACCAACTGGCCGAGTCATCCAGGAGCTCCAGGTTGACCTCTTTCAGAATATGAATCCTGGGGGGGATACAGACTCATTCACATAATTATGTGTCTTTTTAAAAAAGGATTTGTGAAAACCAACACCAATTAGAAATACAGGACCACTTCCATCTTTCCCTAGCAGCCCTTACTGGAAAGAGTTTGCATAAGCCTTCCCCAGCTTGAGCTGTGGGGTGGGGACTTTGGAAATGGTCTTCAGATTTTCAGGGTTAGCTGTTTCCTTAATCCTATGGACCCATTTGGGAAGGGTTTTGACCTGTGTGTCTTAAGCAACGTTTGTGTTGGAAGCTGGTCCCTTTGATTTCTGAGCCATACAGCAATGCTGTCTCATTGATCAAAGCCATACAAAATGCCACATTTTGTTCAGTAATGAGGCCCAGGGATGGGCTGGCTGATGGACTCCACATGTGAGGCAATGGAGGAAGTCTCAGGATGCCCACTCCGAGGCAAGCAGCCCTGCTCCATGATGGAATGATCAGAGCCTCCCCAAGCCCGCGATTCTGCCGATGGGGTCTGAAGCTCTGAACTTAGACAATGTGGCTGGTGAGAAGTGCTCCTAGATAATGGGGATTGGTTCCCTCTGTTGTCTGTTCTGGTCCTGGCGGGAACAGGAATGGGGAAAGCCCTCATTTGGGCTGATGTTTGAGCCATCCCAGAGACAGCATGTTTCCAGACCTGCTCTCCCTGAGTGAATCTGAGGAAGTAAGCAGGCAGCTGTAAAATTTTAAAACATTCTCCCCCAAACACCCATTGTAGGAAGAAAGCGTGCTTAGGATTCAAGGCAGAAGCTGATTTTAGCTGCTTCCCAAGAGCAAATGGATTTACATTGCTCACTGTAGTACAGTTTTCCTCCTGCCCACCTCCCACCCATGCTCTCCCTTCTCGATCCTCACTTTTCTTCTCTCTTTTTCTCTCTGGCAGCGGCAGGACCCCATCCAGAAGACGTGTGTAAGTCACAGTAAATAGGAAGAGGACAAGTCGATTCTAGCAAGCATTTTTACAATACAGCTACAGACTATTCAAATAGACTTCCTGTAGCCTAGAACTACACACAGAACAAGACTCACCCTAGAGAAATCCTGCCAGAACTCCAAGGAACAGTGAGTACACACTGATATTGACCCACGGTTTCCCTTCCGAGGAGCTCTGCTAAAGGAGCTCTCTCTTCTGGTCAAACAGGTCTGCCCACCATTCCCTAAACACATCTCACTGCTTGCTGTCCCCTGGAATGCTTGGACTCTCCATCTCATTTATGACCCAAGTTCAACTCTGTCTCTTCCACTAAACCTACCTTCTTCTCCTACCTCAAAATGCCTTCTGGCACCTCATATCTACGTATGGCATTTAGGACATACTCCATTGTCATAGGTACCCCTCTCTCCTGCTAGCCAAAAACCTTCTGGAATCAGGAACCAGTCCTCACTCTGATTCGCAGTGGGACCTATAGAGCTAGCTCCTCGAACTGCAATGTAGTGGCTAAACGAACACGTTCCAGAGACAGACTGCCTGGGTTTAAATCCAGCCTTGTTGCTAGCTGGATGACCCCAGTTATGTCACCTAACATCTGTGTGCCTCAAACCCCTGAAACGTGGGAATATTAATAATGCCTGGCCCATGGGGTTACTTTGAGAATCAAACAAAGTAATACTTGCAGAGCACTTTGCATGTTGCCTTTCACGAATGGCGTACTCAGGAAGTGCTACTCTTTTTCCACACGGCACAACTGTATACTTAGCAGGAATCTCTGGGTGCCAAGGATGGCAGGCAGCCTCAAACCACCCTCCCTGGTGTCAAGCTCAGTTTCGCCTTATACCAAGTTTACTAGGCACTCCCTAAAGGAATTCCCTACCTGGCTTTAAGTGTCCTTCCTACTTCCTACTCTGATCCCTCAGCTGACCCATGACATCTTCCACCGCCCTGCCCCCGTTCTGTCCCCAGACACACCCTTGCCCATTCCTACCGCTCTGCCTTTGCTCACAATCTTCCTCCTCCCTGCAGTGCTGGGCCTGCCCTTCCCCTTTCAAACTCCCACCCGGCCTTTCTCGCTCCACTCAAGCCTCACCTCCTCTAGAAAGCTGCCCCGGTAACGTCAGGTGACGTTCCTCATCCTCCTGCTTCCAAAATTCCTTGGCAGCAAATGTCAGAACTACATAACCGAACATACACGGAGAGTTTTCACGGTGACTTCTTGAGTCTTGGTTTTGTCTCCTCGGGAAGTTGATGACTTATTCAAAACCAGGTGGGAGGTTTTCCCCCTCTTCTGCCACCTACCCCTTCCTTATCTTTCTCGTCCTGGGTGCCCAGTGGGTGTCCAGTAAGACTTACTGGCCAATGCCTCCGTGTACCCTGGGCTGGCGAAGGGAAGCCAAGGCCAAGGCAGTGAGCTTGGGCTGCGGTGAAGGGCAGAAGCCAGGGGACCAGTTTCTATTGACTTCACTTCTTTCTCCATGGCCACTCAGGCCACAGAATTCGCAGGGTCTTTGGGTAAACCCTCCTTCAAACTGGACTGACCCTTCAGTTAATGGTTGACACTCTCTGTTTACCTTAATGATTGCCAAGAACTATTGCCACACCTCATATGCTTTGCGGCTCAACTGCCTTGGCCCTAAGGGTAGAAGGCAATGGGTGGTGGCATAGGGTTGGGAATGCATTGCTCCATCCCCAGCCAACTCGGGACACAGAGCATCGTGGTCCTGCCATCTGGGGGAAGAAGTCCCTTCCCCTTCGCCTTGACTCCAAGATGCCAGGAGGCACCGTCCACGTCTTCTTCTCTCCCCATAGTCGTTATCGTTCTAGAGGCTGAGACCTGGAAGGGATGGCACCCAGGGCAGCAGCCCTCTCTGCAACTCGCCCACACACTGGATCTACCTGTAGCCAGGGGATGGGGGAAGCCCGAGGGCTGTTAAGGAGCCCAGGTCCAGGTTAGCCTCCCAGATGGGCTGAACGTGGCCACGTGGGTGACAGTGATGCCTCTGGGACGGGGCAGCAACTCCAGTCTCTGTGATCTACCTCGAGAAATGCATTGGGAGCTCAGGGGATCAATCCTATTTAATGATTGTGTGTGGGAGGAAGGCGGGGCTGGTTAATGTTTGTCTGGTTCCTCTTGGGCTGTGGGCCATATCTGGCTCGGGCCCTGGGCTCTTTGTCCCTCCCCTGGACTGGGCTGACAGTACCTAGTGGCACAGTGCAGACACGCCTGCAGACATTCCCCAGGAAAGGGCAGCGGCAGCCAGGTGAGGAAGCTGGGGACAGGGGGAGGTGGGCTGGGGAGGGGGAGCTGGTGTGGCATGGGGGGATGCGCAGGGGGCAGAAGGGGGGGCTGGGGAGAGGCCTGGGTTTTGTCTTCCCTTGGCCTCAGCATTAAGCCACTTAGGTCCCTTCTGTGCTTCCCTCTGGGTAGAGTGAGACCCCTCCTGCCGAGTGCCAGGCTTGCTCAGCCTCTCTCTGGAGCCTTCAACTGTTACCCTCTTTCCGAGCTCAGAGTGGCTTCTCTTCTCCCCGCCCTTTTTCCCCCAGCTGTGGATTCCCTTCATCCTCACAGGGCTGAATTCCCAGGAAGACTTGAGCCCCCCTCCCCCCAGGCCCAGGGTGGCCAAGTTCATCTCTTTAAGACGCTTCCTGCCAGAGATGGTTAGGGTTCGGTGGACCATTGGGCACTGCCAGGTGCTGTGCTCCTTCCCTGACTGGAAGGTAAACCAGGCACGCAACCAGCCTGGGGTTGCGGACGGGTGAACACAAGGCACTCAGCAGGGGCAGAGGGAAGGCTGACGGGGCTGGGATTTGGAAGCGTGGCTTTCCGTTTTCTTGAGGGAGGTAGGCAGACTCAAGCTGAGCCATGAGTAACGAGTGATCTGGAGATCTAAAGGAGGGGAGGCCCCACAGCTGTCTGGAAGTTGTTCCAGCTGTTGGGGACAGCATGGCAGAGCGCACGGACTTAGAAAAGGAGGTGGGGAGAGGAGGCTGTAGACAAGAAGGGTTCAGATGGAGAGACTTCCATTTGAAGATGCAGCAGAGCAATGGGCAAGGGACCCACGTATTGGCGGGGAGCCCCTAAGTTGGGCTCCAGGACTTGCTGACCAGCTGTGTCATAAGTTACTCTGAGCCTCCATGGCCCCATCTGGGAACTGGAGACAACAAGCCACAGCTCACAGGCTTGTTGTGAGGATGGGAGTTAATGAACATCCAGCTCCTGGAACACTATGGGCATTCCATAAATGGTGGCTGTTAGGTTATAATAAAGCCCAAGCAGGGAGCAACAGGAAGTCAGATAGTTGAAGGAGGAATAAGAGGGTGTAGTCTGCAGAGTAAGGGAGCTTGTCACTTACCAGTTCCTAGGAAAAGACCATGCCCAAGGGAGGGAAGGAGAAAAGTGGAATGAGCTAGAGTGACCCTGACCCTAGCCTGGTTACAGTACATGTGGCAGGGCGGAGAGGATGAGCCAAGTGCCTGAGGTGTCCTAGGCCCACAGGGTGGAGGCAGGGTGGGGGAAGAAGGGAAGGGCTGGAGAAGTTTGGCCTTGGCCACACCAAACTGATGATGAAGGCAGCCTGAAATTCCGGAAGAAATCCCAAAGAAAGCCCCTTGTCCTTTCCTGGCCAGAGCCTGGTTGTGAAGCCGGGGGGAGGAAGTGTGGAATGCGAGGCTGAACAGAACCTCATCCAGTCCAACTAGGGCCTTCCTCCCAAACCCCAAAAAACACTAGGATTTCCTGTAGTTGGAACGAGGGACAGGGAAGAGGTGGGGGCAGAAAGAGAGAGAGCTGATGAATGGGTATGGGCACACATCTTCGTGTGTGTGCGTGTGTGTGCACATGCCCACGCATGTGAGCATACGTGGAAAGGGGTCGAAGTTCTGAGCTATGGGCCAGGCCTTGGTGAGAATGCAGACTAAGGGAGGCTGCCCAAGGTGGTGCGAGGTACAAAGGCTTTGAGGTGAGAAGAAACGAAATCGGAAACCTGACTCTACCATTTCACAGAGATGCCATTGAATCAAGTTATTTAACGTCTCTGAGCCTCAACTTCCTTGTCTGAAAAATGGGGATACCATTACAGGATGGTTGTGTGGACTAGGTGCGATCTCCAGATCTTGAGCTGTCCTTGGGTGCCTGGGCAATTCAGAATCCGAGGACGAGGCCAGGGCCTGACAGAGCCAGGGGAGTCTTGTCTAATTAAACATGAGAGCATGAGAGCAAAAACAGGTCTGGAGCAATGCAGAGCATATCAGTACTTGGACTTTAACCCAAAGTCACAAAGGTGGTTTGGATTTCAAAATCAGGTCCCTCCCCCTGGATGTTTTTAGAATGAAACCCTTGAGGTGCTGATGTTGACATAGGGATAAACTCTCCATCCCAAGGGGAGAGCAAAAACCGATATCCCAGTGCCCACATGAGGGTGCTTAGGGGACCCAAAGGGAGTTCACTGGTTACGTCCCAGAGGGCGCAAAATGGGGGTGAAGAGCTCCAAGAGCCTAGAAATTCAGCAGTGGCCAGGCCAAACGAGGAGCACCCCTGCGCTGCAGAGAGAACAGCTCGAGTGTGCTCTGGAGTCCGAGGAAGCCGCCGCAGAAAGGTAAGGCAGGGAAATCAGAACAGATCAGGAGGCAGTGGAAAGCCCTGGGAGGGAAGAAGAGGAAGAGTTACCAGTCCACAGGAAAGAGGAGAAGGGGCTAGAAGAGAATACAAGCCAGGTCAGTTTTGAATCTCTTTGTTTCTAAAAAACACTCACAGACGGGCGACTGGGTGGCTCAGCTGGTGAAGCGCCAGACTCGGTTTCGGCTCAGGTCGTGATCTCGGGGTTGTGAGATCAAGCCCCACGTCAGGCTTTGTGCTGGGGGTGGAGCCTGCTTCAGATTCTCTGTCTCTCCCTCTCCCTCTGTCTAGCCTGCCACCCGCTGGCCCACACTCTCACTCTCTCTCTCTCTCTGTCTCTCAAAAAACGAATTAAAAAATACAAACACTCATAGAAAGAAAGATTATAATTCTAGACAAGGTGGTCAAGCTTATGGGCAAAAGCATGGGCTCTGGAGTCAGTTCGGCCCGACTCCAGTCCCACTTCCATCACACACTAACTGCATTGATCCGTGTGACCCTTGGACAAGTCCCTTCACCTTTCTTTACTTCAGTTTCCTCTTGGGTGACGCAAGGATTAAAAGCAACACCCACCTCACGGGGTTGTTCTGAGCTTCACAGGAGGTCATGCACGTGCAAGGCCTGGCCTCACAGGTGCTCAGTAAATGGTTACTCTTCATAATGTTCCTTGACGGTTTGTGAATCCAACGTGTGTCACCAGATGAGGCATTTCTTTACCGTCAACCACTGGGCCTCCTGCAGCAGCCCTGCCTTTAGAACCTGTGGCTGAGCAGAAAAGGCACCCGTGTTCCTACCTCTCCATGCTGGTTTAGGCCCCAGCATGAAATCAGTGAGGCTTTTTTTTTGATTATTATTTTAAGTTAAATGAGAAAAGAAGACCTTGTTCAGAAAAGTACTCTGTGTCCTGTGGACCATCCCTTCACCCCCCGGGTTCTTTCATCCCATTCCCCAACTTTTCCATGGCTAATATCCCACCCCCTACAACAGAGAGAAGCACCCCAGTCTTGATGCGGGGCTTCTGCCACCACCACTGCCCCTGTACGGGGACAGGAAATGCCCCACATGTCCCGCAGGTCCAGGCCTGTGTGCTCTCCTCACACCCAGTTCCCTGCTTCCAGCATCATCTACTCGGCTCAACTTAGTGGCAGAAGTGGTGGGAGGTGGGGGAGAGGAGGCCTTCTTTACCTGCACTGCTTGGAGGGGAGTTTCTTCCCTAGAGCTACTGGCAGGCTCAGAAAACCAGGAGATTACAATGTACATTTGATGGGGGGGGGCAGGGCAGAACAGCCTGTTCTATCTCCGGACAGATGCCTACGTCAAGGGCAGCACTGGGAAACAAAAAGTGGGACATTGGGTTTGGCAGACCACCCAGTCCCCCGAAACAACATGTTTTCTCTTCCTGATTAGGTGCTTATCTCCCTTGATCATCATCTATGAAACTGGAGCTGAGCTGGGAACTTGTTGCAGGGGGCTTCACTAAGCTCACAATGACGTGGGTATTAAAGATTATTTGTTTATTTATTTGACAGACAGACAGAGAGAGAGAAAGACGGCTAGAGAAGGAACACAAACAGGGTGACTGGGAGAGGGAGAAGCAGGCTCCCTGCTGAGCAGGAAGCCCAATGCCGGGGCTCAATCCCAGGACTCTGGAATCATGACCTGAACCGAAGGCAGACGCTTAACCACTGAGCCACCTAGGCGCCCCTAACCCTGGGTATTAACAACCCATTTATAGATAAGGGAGCAGGCTCAGAGGAGGTCGGGAGCTAGCCCGCGGTCGTGTTAGGCGAACAACCCAGATTCAAACCCAAAAGCGTATGACTCTTCCCTGCCCCATCTTCCAACCTTCTGTTTGCTTGTTAACTTTTGCTTTCTCACTCTGGTTTGTCCTCATCGTGTGCCCACCTGCCACCTGAAGCTCAAGGAGAGATGGTGAGGGTTTGCTCCGTGACACTGGAGCTGGAAGTACTCAGGGGTCTGCAGCTGCCATGTTTCTTGCACTCTCGTGGGGAGCATTAACCCTTGCTCTTGTTGTCGTCGTTCTTTTTTTTTTTTTATGTTATGTTAGTCACCGTACATCATGTAGTGATGTAGTGTTCCATGATTCGTTGTTCTCGTATAATACCCAGTTGTCGTTGTTCCTAACGGCTGGCTTGGGTGACACCGGCTGCGAAAAGGATGAAGGGCCGGCCGGGGAAAGAGCCTAAACCTCGGCTTCAGATGCTTGTCTGTCTCATCCTCTTCTAACACTTCTCAGCTTTGTGACCTTGAGTAAGTTACTTAATGTATCTGAGCTTCGGCCTCCTCAGCTGGAAAGACTGGGGTAAAGTCCTTGGAGGCTTGCTGAGTGGGTCCAAAGGAAGAATGTATGGGAAAAAGCTTAACACCTTTTCTGGCTTGAGACATATGAGTGAGCTCACCCATACATACCGTGCAAGGGATCTCAACCAAGGAAAAATCCCGCTGACCCCAAGTTTCTAGTAGAGTCATGGGCGACGGCCTTGGCCCAGAGCCTCCTGGTCCCCTTGGGTCCCCTCTTACATGCACCTGTCTTTGTTCTATCTCGCCCCCACCCCCCCACCGTGGCCATTCTTCTGGTGGGGCTGTGGGGCGGGTGCGGCGATGGACCGGGCGGGCACAGAACAGGTGGGTGCAGGCTGGGTGTCCGGCGCTGGGACACAAGTGCTCTGTGTGTAGGGTGGGCGGAAGTCAGGGCGTTTGATCTGAATTCTAAAGGGCGTTGTTCAGAGCCCCACAAAGGTCCCATTGTGCAGACACTGGGTATAAAGCAGCATATGACTCCCCAGCACCGGGCGGCGATGAATTGGAACGCAGGCGCGGACCCAGGGACCACTCCCCCTGCACAGACATGAGACCATAGGGGACCTGTCTGGGTGGCCTCAGGGATAGGCGCTCCCCAAGGTAATGGGCTTTGTTGGGCTCACCCCAGGTCCGGAGCTAAGGAGCTGGGGGATGGGGAGCTAAAGAGAATGGCCGAGGGCAGAACAAAATGGACCTGGTAAAGAAAGGGGCTCTGGAGAGGAAAGAATGTTGGATGAAAGCAAAGAAGGGAGATGGGCTTCAGGGAAGTCAAGTCAAGTGAGGAGGAGGAGGAGGAAGAAGAGGAAGAGGAGGAAGAGGAAGAGGAGAGGCTGGCAAGGGATGTGGGGTGATGAGGAAAGCACTGACCATCCTTCTTCCCTTCCTGTCACTGGCTCTTGGAAGGGGTGACAGGGGTGGTGGGGGTGGGTGTGTGTGTCAAGCCATGTCACGCTGCCCAGCTTTCTGCCCCAGCTTTCTGCCAGCTCGCTTTGTGCCTCATCTTTTGCAGGTGTGAATGAGGCAGGATGAACTGGACCGGTTTGTACACATTGCTCAGTGGCGTGAACCGGCATTCTACCGCCATTGGTCGCATATGGCTGTCGGTCATCTTCATCTTCAGGATCATGGTGCTGGTGGTGGCCGCCGAGAGCGTGTGGGGTGACGAGAAGTCCTCCTTCATCTGCAACACCCTGCAGCCCGGCTGCAACAGCGTCTGCTATGACCACTTCTTCCCCATTTCCCACGTGCGCCTGTGGTCCCTGCAGCTCATCTTGGTGTCCACCCCAGCTCTCCTCGTGGCGATGCACGTGGCTCACCAGCAGCACATAGAAAAGAAGATGCTGCGACTCGAGGGTCACGCGGACCCCCTGCACCTGGAGGAGGTCAAGAGGCACAAGGTCCACATCTCAGGGACGCTGTGGTGGACCTATGTCATCAGCGTGGTCTTCCGGCTAATGTTTGAGGCCGCCTTCATGTATGTCTTCTACCTGCTCTACCCCGGCTACGCCATGGTGCGGCTGGTCAAGTGTGAGGCCTACCCCTGCCCCAACACGGTGGACTGCTTCGTGTCCCGACCCACTGAGAAAACCGTCTTCACGGTCTTCATGCTGGCCGCCTCGGGCATCTGCATCATCCTCAACGTGGCCGAGGTGGTGTACCTCATCATCCGGGCCTGTGCCCGCCGAGCCCAGCGCCGCTCCAATCCGCCCTCCCGAAAGGGCTCGGGCTTCGGCCACCGCCTCTCACCTGAGTACAAGCAGAATGAGATCAACAAGCTGCTGAGCGAGCAGGATGGCTCCCTGAAAGACATACTGCGCCGCAGCCCTGGCACTGGGGCTGGGCTGGCTGAGAAGAGCGACCGCTGCTCGGCCTGCTGATGCCACACACAAGGCAACCTCCCCTCCTGCACCCCTCCCCCGTCCCCCATCCCCCTGCCCCTGGCCCTGCCCCTCCTTCTCCCCTGCCGGGGGTGCGGGCCTCTGCCTGCTAGGGACTGCAGATCAGATCAATGGAAATCTCCCTTTCCTCCCTGGTTTCCCTTCCTCCACCCCCACCCCCCCCACCCCTGCCTTCTGTCTGGGGGACCAGAGGGGTGGGGAGCCCGAGGCTGGCCAGGCCAGTGCTCAAGGGTGGGGTGAGGGGGCAGGAGGTGGCTCTTCTTGTCTGTACCCCCTTTCCGCTTCCCTCTCCCTCTTCCTGGGGCCACTGGGGGACAAGAGATATGATGCTCTGACAGCATCTCCAATTATGAAACTAATCTTAACCCCGTGTTGTCAGATACCCTATTTCTGGAGTCACATCAGCAGGGAGGGACGTGGGCAAGTAGAATGGAAGGAGGGTGCTCTGGACATGTGGGTGGAGAAGGGAGGGTAGTCAAGGCGAGAAAAGGAGGAACAGCACTTTGCTGGCCACAAGGAGGAGGAGGACATGTCTGGGATGGAGGAATTAGGGAGGGAGGAGCAGGCAGATAAGTTGGAGTGGGGGTTGGTTAGGACCGCCTTTGCCTCTCATTCCCAAGGCCTCTCTGTGCCTGAAATGTTACACATTAAACAGGATTTTACAGTAAACGAAGAGGTGGCTTGTGTGTTTGTCAAGTTCTTTCTCCTGCAACCTCTGACCTCCCCCTGGATGAGCTGGCCTTGGATTTTTGCTGATCTAGAAAGCAATGGGCAACAGAAGTAGTGAGACCCTGAGCCGGTCTTGCCTCATTTTTTTTTTTTTTGCCGGGGGTGGGGGGTTGGTTTGGTTTGGGTTTGGCTTTTGGTTTGGGGGGGCTTAAATTTTTTTTACTCACAGCTTTATTGGCACCAGGTGCCCTGAACCCCTTCCTTTTCTCTTATTTTTTTCATCCATTCTAAGTATAGTTCATGGAGTGTTCATAAGTGCGTGCAGTTTTGTAAACACGGCCGCAATATATTATAAAACATTTACATTACCTAAGAGGTTTCCTTGGGCCCCTTCCTCTGATTTGAAAAACATTAAAATGGCAACTCCATCTGGACAGACAGGAAATGATAGAGAGATTTTGCAAGTTGGAGAAGGTAGCACGTGTTCCCTGGGTGAGGGCCCCTTTCCCGAGCTCTTGGGAGAAATAGCCCCCTTCCTCCCTTGAAACTCAGGTGCTCACTGCTGCCATAAGCCACCTGCTGGACTGCACCGGGACTCTGACCCCTCTACCTGGATTGGACACAGCCCCCAATTCTACTCTCGTCCCCAGTTGCCTTACCTCAGGTATCAATGCCTCCCATCCCAGAGATGTTTCCAAACGCAGGTCAGACCTTTCATGGTGGGGGGGGGCATCTCTCCTCACTCCCAAGCAGCAGGTAGCCTCCCCACCCTCTGGCAGCTATAATGGGAAAAGCCCCAAGCTGGGACTTGACCAAGCTGTGTTCAAGTCCTAGTTCCATCACTTAGGAGTAAGACATTCGCTTTCCCAAGCCTCAGTTTCCCTGTGAGCAAAAAAAGGCAGGCCCATTACTCCATTGAGTTCCCTTTAGCACTCTGGGCTTCTGGGATTCCTAAGAGGCTTCCCCAGACTCACAGGGGTTTCCCCATCTCAGAGTCACTGCCCTCACCAGGGAGCCATCAGAGTAAAAGATTCCCCACCCCCACCTCCAGCAAGTTTCTCGCCTCAGTTCCCTTACCTTTTAACAGAAAAAATGGTTTGCCACTCCCTGTCAGAGTACCACGACTCTGTGTGACAAGTGCATCAGAAAGGAAGAGAGAATCAGGCATTTTCTCTTATCAGAATCGTTCTCCTCTAGAAACAGTCTTTCCCCTTCAGACAGAAAGCAGAGAATGTTTCCTGATTTGAGGAGGTTTCTCCTTTAGTACAGAAAGGAGAGAGTAAGCCTTTCCCCCCACCCTCGGCAATTCCTGAGAGACAGCTTCCCCTTTTCTTAAGAGAGATTGCTTTTCTGAAAAAGAAAAAAAAAAAGTCATTTCTCTTTAGAAGGCGACACCATATCCTGTGAGAAGAGAGGTTCCCACCCCCAGGTCTCCAACGGTGGGAGAGATTCCTTTTCTTATCAAAATCCTACCCTCCCCCCCCACACACACCAGAGCACAAGGAACACAGAGCATCTCTTCTCTGTCCAGAAGGCCACCAGGAAAAAGATTTTTCTCTTTAAAAATGTCCTGCTGGTTCCACACAAGAGCCTCCTGCCCTCCCCACGTGGAGAACCACACAATCCATCACCGCCTCAACTACCTAGTTTCTCTTCAAATGATTCTGTGAGAACCTCCCTTTGGAAAGAGGCTCCAACTCCAGATCAAGGCTTTCCTCTCAAGGGGGCAGTGGTGGGACAATAAAGCCACCATCCAGCTCTACAGCCAAAGAGAGGACACTTACCCTTGTGTCCTGGGAACCAGATGGGAGCAAGCCAAAGGACCCTGGGGGAGCTGTGCACAGTGTTGCAGGGAGGGAGGAGGGCCTGTCTGACTAACCCAGGACTGGTTCTTTGATCTGAGGCTTGTCACAAGAGTGTAGTTTATAAGGGAGAAGCAGGAGGCGAGCACACATAAGGCTTGCCACACAGACAGTCCAACTATGGAATGACCTTGGTGGCGGTGGCCAAGAAGGCTTTGCGATACAGAGACCGGGGTTGCCCTTGATGAGTTCTGTCCCCCTGGGACACATGATAACCTACCTACCCCAAGTGTTGGTTTCTTCATCTGCAGTGTAAGGTGGTTAATGCCCTCTCTCTACCTCTCCTTTCCCAGAGCTTTTGTGAGAAGCAACTCAGATGCGTTCCAAAGCTGGTTAGAAACTGCAAAGTAAGGTAAGACACCCTCAGAAGCACAGAGGCCACAGCCTGAAGGCCTGCTAGAACTCGCAGTGAGCCAGAAAGGAGTGAGGCTAGTGCCTCGAGACTGAGGCACGTGGGGCTGAACTTGGGGATAATAGGGTTGGCTGCCCCCCCGGGAGCAGACAGCAGCCCAAAGAGCAAGGTCAGAGAGATGTTGCATATTCAAGGGATTTGATGGGGGCCCAGAAAGGCTGAGTAACAGGAGCTTCTTATGCACTCTGTCTCTGGGTCCTGGTGCTTTTAGGGACATTTGTGGTCTTTTAGAGGCATCCGTGTGCAGAGATTCTAGGAGCTGGGGGCAAGGAGAAGAGGCAGCTCCTGGGTGAGGGGAGTGGCTCCCTTGAACAGTCAAGGCCCCAAAACCGGATTGGGATTTCAATGCAGGCGGCAGCCTCCACAGAGAATTGGCATAGCAACCACGAACTGATTCAGATGCCCAATCAGATTGCCTGGGTGCACGCGGTGGTGTCTAGAGGGGAGTGCTTGCTCCCTTTCCTGAGTCCACAATATGCAAACGTCAGACATGACCTATGGTACACAGGGGCCTTAAAGGCCCACCACTGTGGATCCCCTCTGTTTCCTGGACGAAGCCAGGCCGAACCCGTCAGGTGGGGGAAAGGATCATGGCTTTCTAGGCAGGGGGGAATAAGATGGGCACAGGACACACAGGCAGGATAGCTGAAAGGGTGAGATGCTGTCTTGAGTGAGACAGTGAGACGGATAATTTACTGTGGAGGGCTGGAGGAGTGGAACGGCTAGAGGGGAGACGGGAAAGAGAAACTATGACCCGCTTGTGACGGGCTTTGGGTCTCCCTGTAAAAGGTTGAGACTGTCCTACCAGAGGTGGAAAGCACTAAGGGTTTTGAGTAGAAGAGTGCCGCCCTCAGATTTGTGGCTTGGGAGCTGACTCTGGCAGCCACACGGAGAGCAGACTGGGGATGGGAAAGACGAGAGGCAGAATGGCCAGTTATGGAGCTGTTGCAACGGCCCAAATGGGGCCTGTGCGACTAGGACAGTGGCAGAAGGAATGAGAGGAGACAGACATGAGACACACTTTGGGTGCAGAATCTACATATGACTTAACGTCTGAGCGTGGGGAGATGGAGGAACAGAGATGACTTGGAGGTTTCCTTCTCCTTCCTTGACTGCCAGACTCCTAATCATTCAAGACTCAGCTCCAATGTCATCTCCTGTATGAAGGTTTCATCTCTCTTCTCCCCTTCCCATGTCCCCCACCGAATCCCCTAGAGGGAGTAAGACCTCCGCTCATTCTGAATTCCTGCCTTATGTTGCAGTGCATATTGATAAGAGTACTTCTCGGATTGTATGGAAATTGCTTATGTAACCTTAACACGTAGTAGTGGCTTATCCTGTTGAATTAAGGGCAGTAGGGAAGTGGAGACAGGCATGCACAAATGTTTGGAGTCTAGAAAAAGTAGGGTGTGTTCAGTATGACTAGAGCAGAGAATACATGGGATGGGGTGGGGGGTCGTAGCAGGAGGTGAGACTGGCAAAGTAGGTTGGGGCCGGTACATGAGGGGTAGCATGTTCACGCCTAGAAGTGTGCACAGGTGTTTAGACTCTGTGCTATCACATGTAGGGATCTTAACTTAGGTTCCTTAACTTTGACTGACTGGCAATTTGGTACTCATATAGACAGACTGTGAGGATATCAAGGAGATCCAGGTCAGGGCAGCCCTTGGCAAAAATAGATGCGTTAAGGGCAATGATGACCTATGGAAGAAAGAACAGAATGATCCGACTATGGACCTCATGGAGAAAGGGTAATTTACACAGGATGGTTCTCCACTTCTTTTTTTTTTTTTAAGTTTAAGTAGTCTCTGCACCCAACATGGGGATTGAACTCACTACCCCAAGAAAAAGAGTCATGTGCTCCTCCGACTGAACCAGCCAGATGCTCCAGCATGGCCCGCCATCTCAACCATCAGTGTAGCACAGTATAAAGTCAGTATAGCACAGTGACTTAAAAGCATGCTCCACTCCTTACATGTGTGACTTTAACCAAGTTATTTGGCCTCTCTGTAGCTCGGTTTCCTCACTGATAAAACAGTAGTAGTAATAGTACCTGTATCAAAGGGCTGGAGTGGGGATTAGATGTAATAATTGTATGTGAAGCACTTAGAACAGTGCCTAGTCGATAGTAAGTTCTTTTTAGAAAAAAAAATATTGTATTTATTTGAGTAAGAGAGAAAGAGAGACAGAGGCGAGCATGAGAAGGGGAAGAAAGGAGGGAGAGGGACAAGTAGGCTCCACGCTGAATGCACAACACTACGTGGGGCTCGATCCCACAACCCTGAGATCATGACCTGAGGTGAATCCAAGAGTCGGACACTTAACCAACTGAGCCACCCAGGTGCCCGATAGTAAGTTCTATACAAGTGTGTAACATTGTTATTTCATCTCACTACCTGTGCCATCCTTCAACTACAGTTGACTCCTGAAGGACGCGAGTAGAGACACTGATCCCCTGCACAGTGGAACATCCATGTATAACTTTTGACTCCCCCAAAATTTAACTACTAATAGCTTACTGTGAACTGGAGACCTTACCATAACATAGTGGATTAACACATATTATATTATATACTGCATTCTTTTTTTAAGCTATATTTATTCTTTCCATTTTTCATTTGAAATTTTCATTACATACATTCAATTGTTCAAATCTGACAGATTTTTTT
Source organism: Lontra canadensis (assembly GCF_010015895.1). Taxonomy (NCBI): domain Eukaryota; kingdom Metazoa; phylum Chordata; class Mammalia; order Carnivora; family Mustelidae; genus Lontra; species Lontra canadensis. The sequence goes on from NW_022631468.1 coordinate 70,348, forward strand.
TAAGATTTTACTTATTTATTTGACAGATAGATCACAAGTAGGCAGAGAGGTAGGCAGAGAGAGAGAGGAGGAAGCAGGCTCCCTGCTGAGCAGAGAGCCCGATGCGGGGCTCGATGCGGAGCTCAATCCCAGGGTCCTGGGATCATGACCTGAGCTGAAGGCAGATGCTTAATCCACTGAGCCACCCAGGTGCCCCTATATACTGCATTCTTACAATAAAGTAAGCTAGAGAAAAGAGAATGTTGTTAAGAAAATCATAAGGAAGAGAAAATACATTACAGTACTATGCTGTATTTATTGAAAAAAAATCCACATATAAGTAGACCCATGCATGTGGCTCAGACCTGTGCTGTTCAAGGGTCAAGTGTATTCACTCACACTCTCAGATACTGAGCTAAACTCTGTCTCACCAAAGTAACATGCTTCATTTTTTTTTTACTTTTACATTCAACTTTATTATTTCCCCCCACTGGGGTGTGTGTGTGTGTGCGCGCGTGAGCACGCGTGCATATGTCTATTTATTGATGTATAATTAACATACTGTGTTTCGGGTATACAGTAGACCAATTCAACAATTCTATACATTTCTCAATGGTCATCAAGATAAATGTACTCTTGGGACACATGGGGAGCTCAGTCGGGTTAAGGGTCTGCCTTCGGCTCAGGTCATGATCTCAGGGTCCTGGGGTCGAGTCCCACATTGGGCTCCTTGCTCTGTGGGAAGCCTGCTTCTCCCTCTTCCCCTCCCCATGCGTGTACTCTCTCTTTCTCAAATAAATAAATAAATAAATCTTTCTTAAAAAAGATAATGTACTCTTAATCCCCTTTATCTGTTTCTCCACCTGCCACCCTCCCACACACCTCCCTTCTGGCAACCACCAGTTTCTTCTCTATATTTGAGTCTATTTTTCTGTTTGTTTCCTTTGTCTTTGTTTATTTATTTTCTTTCTTAAATTCTACATGCAAGTGAAATCATAAGGTATTCGTCTTTCTCTGACTGACATATAATTTCACATTATACCTTCTAGGTCTGTCTCTGCTGTCACAAATGCAAGATCTCATGGTTTTCTTTATGGTTGAGTAATATTCCTGTGTGTGTGTGTGTGTGTGTGTGTGTGTGTGTGTGTGTGTGACATCTTTATCCATTCATCTTTTGGTGGACATTTGGATTGCTTCTATATCTTGACTATTATAAATAATCCTGTAATAAGTATAGGAGTGCATATATCTTTTTGAAATGATATATCCAATAAGGGCTTAATATCTAAAATATATAAAGAACTTATAAAACCCCAAACCAGGAAAACTCCAAATAATCTGGGTAAAAATGGGCAGGGGACCCAAATGGACATCTTTCCAAAGAAGACATACAGATGGCCAACAGACACGTGTAAAGATGTTCAAATCACTGATCCTCAGGGAAATACAAATCAAAATCACCATGAGATATCGCCTTACAACTGTCAGAATAGGCAAAATCAAAAACACAAGAAATAACACGTCTTGGGGGAGGATGTGGAGAAAAGGGAACCTTCATGCACTGTTGGTGGTAATAGCAATTGGTACAGCCACTGTGGAAAACACTATGGAGGTTCCTAAAAAAATAAAAACAGAATTACCATATGATCCAGTAATTCCGCTACAGGTTATTTACTCAAAGAAAGCAATAATATACTTTCTTGACTGGCTAGTTGTCAATAGCCATGTGCGTGTGCTTCAGTAAGGAAATCTGTATGTTTTCATACATATGTCACACTACACATGACCATATTTACATATATATGTGGGAGGGTGGCTGTGAGGGGAGTGTCTCAATTCTTAATGTCGCTTCAATGAAAAGGATGTGTCTCATTCATAGTCTGACACTTTAAACTTTATTACTGGACTTAGAAGTAATGTAAGTAGGGGCACCTGGCTGGCTCAGTTGGTAGAGCATGTGATTCTTGATCTCGGGGTCATGAGTTCCAGCCCCACGCTGGGCATGGTGCCTACTTGGAAGGAAGAAAGGAAGGAGGGAGGGGAGGAAGGGAAAGCAAGCAAGCAGATTGGGGCGCCTGGGTGGCTCAGTCGGTTAAACGTCTGCCTTCGACTCAGGTAGTGATCCCAGGCTCCTGGGATGGAGCCTCCACATTGGGCTCCCTGCTCAGCGGGAAGCCTGCTTCTCCCTCCCCTGCTCCCTCCCCCTGCTCGTGCTCTCTTTCTCTCTCTCTGTCAAATAAATAAATAAAATATTTTAAAAAAAAGAATGTAAGCAGATCAAAAGGCTGTGTTTATGGAGCACCTAGTGAGGACCAGATTTGGAACTACATTAAGCATACATAATTTTAATAACAGCAAGACAGCTACTGTGGTACCTCTCCTTGTACATATGAAACGGAGCCTCAGAGAGGGTAAGTGATATGTCTAAAGGTTGCGCAAGTAAAAACTGCAAAACAAGAATGAAAACGGGCCTATTCTGATCCAAAATCTGTTCTGTCTCCTCTGTAACAAAGTAACCCTTCTGTTCTGCCTTAGGAAGTGTTTCAGGATACAGGGGTGGGTGGGAGGACCTCAGTTTGATATAAAGGTAGCTCTAAATGTTAACCTGCTAGGAAACGAAATGTGCATTAGGGGATCCCTAAGTTTAAGAAAGGGAAATGGTGAAGGTTGAGGAAGAGGCTGTTCTGTGCTCAGACAGGGAAGGGCAGTCTGGAGGGAGAGGGAGTTTTTTTCAGGGATCTCCGCCTAGAGCAGGGTTCAGAAATTGTCCATCAGCAGGAAGCAAGGTACTTTGAAGAGTGCAGGGAAGATGGCAAGAAACAGTTATTCAGAACCCCTACCTGATAAAATAAAATAGAATAGGGGCACCTGGGCGGCTCAGTCCTTAAGTGTCTGTCTTCGGCTCAGGTCATGATCTTGGGGTCCTGGGATCGAGCCCACATTGGGCTCCCTGCTCAGCAGGAAGCCTGCTTCTCCCTCTCCCACTCCCCCTGCTTGTGTTCCCTCTCTCGCCGTGTCTCTCTGTCAAATAAATAAATAAAATCTTTAAAAATAAATAAAATAAAATAAAATAAAATAGAATAGAATAGAATAAACAGTTAAGGGGCACCTGGGTGGCTCAGTCCTTAAGCATATGCTTTCGGCTCAGGTCATGATCTCAGGGTCTTGGGATCGAGCCCCTTGTCGGGCTCCCTGCTCAGCGGCAAGTCGGCTTCTCCCTCTGCCTCTGTGATCTCTCTCATTTCTGTTCTCTCTCAAATAAATGAATAGAAAAAAGTCTTTTAAAAAACAGAATAACAAAAAAAAAACAAAAACAGAATAACATTTAAAAGGGGTCTCCCGGCTGGCTGGCTCAGTCAGTAGAGCATGTGACTTGATCTCGAGGTTGTGACTTCGAACCCCACATTGGACATAGGGACTGTTTTTTAAAAAAAAAAACAAACAAAAAAAGACCTACACTCCCAACCCTTAAATCAAGATAAACTTTTGAAACTGTCACCATTTCTCTGCCTTAACCTTAGGGATCTCAAAGGCACACTTTGTTTTCCAGCAGTGTCCTCCTGGCCCTTTCCATCTTCCCTCCAGCTTCCCTTCAAGAGACAAAGCCTTTCATTCTACAGTTAGTCTGAAAATGCAGATTCCCTGGAGAAATCATGCCAACTAAAAATCATTCACATGAAAATACAATCAGCCAACAAATAAGGTCTTGGAAATAACGTGTCCCAAATCTTTCTCAAGCCCCTCTCCTGTTCCCCTCAGCATTCCCATTGTGCTCTTGCCTTTCTTCGAGCCCTGTAGTGATCTCCTAACTGATCATTTGGACGATAAAAGCTAAAGCTAATATTTAGGGATGCCTGGGTGGTTCAGTCAGTTGAGTGTCTGCCTTCAGCTCAGGTCATGATTCCATGGTCCTAGAATCGAGTCCCACATCGGGCTCCCTACTCAGTGGAGAACCTGCTTCTCCCTCTGCCTGCCACTCCCCCTGCTTGTACTCTGTATCTCTCTCTCTTTCTGACAAATAAATACAATCTTTAAAAAAAAAAAGCTAACATTTATTGGGGCACCTGGGTGGCTCAGTCGTTAAGCATCTGTCTTCAGCTCAGGTCATTATCCCAGGCTCTTGGGATCAATCCCCCCATTGGCCTCCTTGTATTTTGCCCCCTCACCCTAGTCCCAGGCCTGGTCCTCCCGCCCTATCAGACTAAGGGATTTTTCAAGACCAGACCCCAAGTTTTTACTCGGCTTTGTAACCGTAATGACTAGTCCAAAGCTAGGCACAGGGTAGAAATCTAGTTGAACCGATGACATTGGACTCTTCTCTGTTCCAGTAGGGGAAGGAAAGAAGGGAGCCAGACAGCTTTAGGCCCTGGTAAGGATGGGAGTAGAAGGCAAATTTGACGGACCTCTTGTTGGCCTGGGGCTGAGGACAGTTTTGGCATCTGGCAGATTGGGGGTCCTCCTGTTTCTCTGGTCTTTCCCTCTCTGTTCCTTACACTGGGTATTTGGAGATACTCTCCAAGGTACCTTTTTTTTGCGGGTTGGGGGGGTGCTTATTCTCTCTTAATTCAGTTTCTTCCTTAGTGATCTTGTCCAATCCTGGAGCTTCAGCTAGCTAGTTGTTTGTAGAGCACTTCTAAATTGACATCTCACGCATGATGCTAAGTAACAGAAGTCAGAAATAAAGGCAAATACTGTATGATCCCACTTAGATGTGGAATCTAAAAAAGCTGAACTCAAAAGAAACAGAGGGGGCACCTGGGTGGCTCAGTGGGTTAAACCTCTGCCTTCGGCTCAGGTCATGATCTCAGGGTCCTGGGATCGAGCCCCGCATCGGGCTCTCTGCTCAGCGGGGAGCCTGCTTCCCCTTCTCTCTCTGCCTGCCTCTCTGCCTACTTGTGATCTCTCTCTCTCTGTCAAATAAATAAATAAATAAATAATTTAAAAAAAATAAACAGAGTGAAATTGTGGTTTCCAGGGGCTGGCAGTGGGGGAAACGAGGAGCCATTGGTCAAAGGCTCTAAATTTCCAATTATAAGATGAATAAGTCCTTGGGGATCCAATGTACACCATGGTGACTATAGTTAACAACATTATATTATGCACTGGAAACTTGCAGGAGCACCTGGGTGGCTCAGTCGTTAAGCATGCGCCTTCGGCTCAGGTCACAATCCCTAGCCTGGCATTGGGCTCCCTGCTTGGCAGGAGGCCTGCTTCTCCCTCTTCCACCCCCACCCCCCCCGCTTGTGTTCCCCCTCTTGCTGTGTCTCTCTGACAAATAAATAAAATCTTTAAAAAAAGAAAGGAAGTTGCTAAGAGAGTAGATCTTAAATGTTCTCACCCCCAAAAAAAGAGATGGTAATTTGTGACGGGTTGGAGATATTAGCAATATATAAATATATAAATGTATCAAATCAGCATAGCCATAAGCCCTAAACCTATACTATATGTCAAGTGTACCTCAATAAAACAAAACAAAAATAAACACCTCTCTTCTAAGCCTCAGACCCATATTTCCAACTGCCTAGTGTGTATGGTAGTATCTAGCATCCATACTGCTCTTTTTTTGGGGGGGGGCAATGGGCAGAGGGAGAGAATCTGAAGCAGGCTCTATGC